>NW_006921802.1:4081541-4090743 GCF_000298275.1 Orycteropus afer afer
AATAATAATAAATAAATAAATGAATAAAATATTGTTGTAGCAATATACTGACAGAGAACTTTCAGAAATTCAGTCTGATTTCAGAAGAGGATGTAGAACTAGGGATATTATTGGTGATATCAGATGGATCTTGCCTGGAAACAAAGAATACCAGAGAGTTGTTTACCTGTGTTTTATTGACTATGCAAAGGCATTTGACTATATGCATCATAACAAATTATGGATAGCATTGCAAAGAATGGGAATTCCAGAGCATTTAATTGTGCTCATAAGGAACTTGTACATCGAACAAGAAGCTGCCATTTGAACAGAGAAAGGAGATAATGCATGGTCTAAAATCAGGAAGAGAGTGTCAGGATTGTATCTTTTCACCATATTTATTCAATATGTATGCTGAGCAAATAATCCAAAATACTGGACTATATGAAGAATGTGGCATCAGGATTGGAGGAAGACTCATGAACAACCTATGATATGAAGATGGCACAACCTTGCTTGCTGAAAATGAAGATCACTTGAAGCACTTACTGTATCATTTTACTACAGTCTTCAGTGTGGATTACATCTCAACATAAAGAAAAGAAAAATCCTCACAACTGGACAACTAATCAATATCACAATAAAGGGAGAAAATATTGAAGTTGTCAGTGATTTCATTCTACTTGGATCCACAGTCAACACCCATGGAAGCAGTCAAGAAATCAGACATCATATTGCACTGAGAAAATATGCTGCAAAAGACCTTTAAAGTGTTAAGAAGCAAAGATGTCACTTTGAAAACTAAGGTGCTCCTAATCCAATTCATGTTATTTTTAATCACCTCATATGCATGTGAAAACATGATAGTGAATAAGGAAGACTGAAGAAGTGTTGATGCCTTTGAATGATGGTGTTGACAAAGAATACTGAAAATACCATGGACTGGCAGAAGAATGAACAAATTGGTCCTGGATGAAGTACAGCCAGAATGCTTCTTGGATGGGAGAATGGCCAGACTTCCTCTCACCTATTTTGGTCATGTGGTCAGAGGAACCATTCCCTGAAGAAAGATATGCTTGGTGTGGTAGTTAGTTATGAGTCAACTTGGCTGGGGCTGGTTTTGAGTGGCTGGTCAGCTGATTGTAGTTATTCCCCATGATGAAACTGGCAATCAGTTCCATGGTGGAATCTGCCACAAGCAGCTGAGTAGCTACTTTAGAGATGTGGTCTGCTTCTAGTATATAAGGAGAAACTTTGGGAATGGTCTGCAGCTTTTGGCACACTTGAATCCTGCATGTAGCTGAGTCGTCATTCATCAGTCTGCCATGTTGTCTGCCAATGTTGGCACTGTTAATGGGCTTGAAATAGTGGCCTACCATGTGGTTTGATAATTTTGGGACTATGCCATTTTACTTGTCAACTTTGGGTTTGTCAGTTTCAGCAGTCAGCAGCTGCCTGAGTAAAGAGACACCTCTAGTACCAACCAGCCAGGAGCTAGGGGCAGTGCTGAAACCCAAGGTCGAGGGGCCTTTACCCAGCCCCTAGAGCTTGGCACTTTGAATTCAGACTTCTAGCTTCCTAAACAGTAAGAGAATAAGTCCCTGTTTGTCAAAGCCATCCATTTGTGGTATATTTCTGTTGGAGCACCATGAAGTAACCAAAACACTTGGTAAAGTAGAGGGTCAGCAGAAAAAGAGGATGACCCTCAATAATATGAATTGACACAGTGGCTGCAATGCTGGGTTTGATTATAGCAAAGATTATGAGGATGCCACAGGACCAAGCAGTGTTTTGTTATGTTGCACATGGTGTCGCTGTGAGTTGGAGTCAACTTGATGGTACATAAAAAAGTAGATGGTGTTTGGTAAAAGTTAATGAGTATGCTAACTTCACAATAATTGATTATTATAAATTATATTAATTTCCAGGGTAAATTTACATGAGTGGTGTTAATATGCTTGCCACAAGTATAACTATAATCATATGTATGTCTAATGTGTTTCCATATATTTATTTATGTTATAAAATTAGCCTGACATAGTGATCACAGTTGGAGTATAACTATTTTTTTGGATGGTTGTGGCATTTTATGGGCAATTTGATTTTTCATCAGACTAAATTCAGAATCTAACTGAACTTATACAACATCATACACACCTAATAAAAGTATCAGGGCCAGAATTTGAATCAAGAAGCCTGGCTTCAGATCTCCTGTTCTTAATCTCTTCATTAAACCCACTAGTACTCTACATTGTTTTACTTAAGTTATATATAGTATTCTAGAGGACTCATGTTCCAAAGTTTTAGTCATCTAATACATTCCTATAGATCAATGTATTTCTGTCAAACTATCTGTGTGGTACCCAGCCAAGAAAAATGAATATATTACCTTCAACCACCCAAATTTGACCAGAGGGTTGAATAGCTGGACAGCTATGTTCTTATTTTCCTCTCAGACACTGTAGCACAGTACCTTAAAGTATGAAAGAATATTAATGTTCATTTATAGCCCACTCACAAATAACTTGATATTTTCTTCAAAGTTTTCTGGTACCTTAAATTTGGTTAAAATGCAGATAAGCAAAATGATGGAAGGCAAACCATAGGAGAAGGATGGATGTATGAGAAGGTTGGCATGTATGTAAGATGTATGTAAGATGTACACAAAGAACAAGGAGTCCAGAGACACAACAGATAAATTGGGGGTAGGGTACAGTGGTATAAGAGATTGTAAGGAGACAACTATTAGAATTGAAGTCTGTCATACTTCAGTGGTGCAAATGGTTGTGCTCTGCTGATAACTGACACCCAGCATGACACCACAAAACAAAAGCATCCTGTAAAGATTATACCCAAGACAACCCTACAGAGTAGTTCTACTGTGTAACATATGGGGTTGTCATGAGTTGTAATTGACTTGATGGGATAAGACAAAAATGATATGTGCTTTATATAAAATACACACGTAGTTTAAAGTCAGAAGATCCATTTATTATTATTATTATTATTATTATTATTTTGCAGTGTTCCCTCCCCTCCCTCTCACTTCTAGTAACCAACAAAGAAAGTTTCTTTCCATATGTAAACCTTTCGTTGACTTTTACAATAATGAACTAATACAATGTTTGTCCTATGATTGACTTATTTCACTCAGTATAATGTCCTTCAACTTCATCCAATTTGTGCTGTGTTTTGCAGATTCTATGTTATTCTTTAGTGTTGCATAGTATCCCATTGTGTGTATGTACCATAGTTTATTTATCCATTCTTCTGTTGATGGGCACCTAGGTTGTTTCCATCTTTTTGCTATTGTAAATAGTGCTGCAATGAACACGGGTGTGCATATATATCTCTTCCTGTCCTGGCTCTCACTTCTTTAGGATATATACCTAGTAATGGGATTGCTGAATCAAATGGTATTTTTAATTCCAACTTTTTAAGGAATCCCCATACTGCTTTCCACAGTGGTTGTATCATTTTCCAGTCTGACCAGCAGTGTATGAGAGTCCCACACTCTCCACATACTTGCCAGCATTTGTTGTTTTCTGTCTTGTTGAACTTTGCTATTAGTGCTAGGGCAAGATGGTATCTCATTGTCATTTTGATTTGCATCTCTCTAACAGCCAATGATCATGAACATTTCTTCATGTGTTTGCTGGTCACCTGAAAATTCTCTTTGGTGAAGTGTCTGTTCATGTCTTCTGTCCATTTTTTAATTGAACTGTTTGTCTTTTTGTTGTCGAGGTGTTGGACTTTTTTATACATTTTAGAGATAAGTCCTTTGTCAGAAGTGTCATTGCTGAATATTTTTTTTCCAATCTATAGTTCTCTTTTTGGAGAATTCTTTGGAAGCACATAAAAATTTAATTTTTAGAAGGTCCCATTCATATAGTTTCTCTTCTGCCATTTGTGCATTTTGGGTTATATTGGACAGTCTACTTATGCCATGAATTAGGGTCCCTAAATTGGTCCCCGTTTTTTCCTTGAGGAACTTTATAGTTTTATATTTCACATTTAAGTCTTTGATCCATCTGGAGTTAGTTTTTGTGTATAGTGTGAGGTACAGATTTTGTTTCATTTTTCTGCAAATGGATCTCCAAGTTTGCCAGCACCATTTGTTAACGAGACCATCTCTTGCCCATTTAATAGATTTCAGCCCTTAATCAAAGATCAGCTGATCATAGGTCAATGGATCTATTTTTTGGGTTCTCAATTCTATTCCACGGGTCTATGTGTCTGTCTTTGTACCAGTATGGGGCTGTTTTGACTACTGTGGCTATAAAGTAGGTTTTCAGATCCAGGAGTATGAGACCTCCTACTTTCTTCTTCTTCTTCAATAGTCCTTTGCTTATCCATGGTCTCTTTCCTTTGCATATAAAATTACTGATTGATTTTTCCACTTCCTTAAAGAAACTTAATGGGATCTGGATTCAATTGCACTGACTGTACAGATTGCTTTGGGTGTTGATGTTGTTGTTAGATGCTGTCAAATCATCTCCAACTCATAGTGACCCTATGCACAGCAGAAAGAAACACTGCCTGGTCCTGTGCCAGCCTCATGATCCTATCTGCACTTGAGCCTGTCATTGCAGCCACAGTGTCAATCCATCTCATTGAAGAACCTCCCCTTTTTTGTTGACCTTCCACTTTATCAACATGATATCCTTCTCTAGGGAATGGTTCCTTCTAAAAACATGACCAAAGTAGGTGGATGAAGTCTGGCCATTCTCATTTCCAAGGAGGAGTCCAGCTACACTTCTTCCAGGACAGATTTCTTACTCCTTTTAGCAGCCCAAGGTACTCTTAGCATTCTTCTCCAACAGCTCAACTCAAAATCATCAACTCTTATTCAGTCTTCCTTATTCATTGTCCAGCTCTCACCTGCATAAGAGGCAATTGAAAATGCCATGGCTTGGGCTTGGCACACCTTAGTCTTCAAGGAGACATCTTTGCTCTTCATCACTTGAAAGAGGTCTTTTGCAGCAGATTTGTCCAATGCAATACTTTGTCTTATGTCTTGACTGCTGCTTCCATTGGTGTTGATTGTAGTACTAAGTTATATGAAGTCCTTGACAGTTTCATTCTTTTCTTCATCCATCATGAAGCTGTTTATTGGACCA
The DNA here is from genome assembly GCF_000298275.1 of Orycteropus afer afer. Lineage (NCBI taxonomy): Eukaryota > Metazoa > Chordata > Mammalia > Tubulidentata > Orycteropodidae > Orycteropus > Orycteropus afer. Next base: position 4,086,641 of record NW_006921802.1, read on the forward strand.
GTTGTGAGGATTTTTGTTTTCTTTATATTGAGGTGTAATCCGTACTGCAAGTGGTAGTCTTTAATCTTCATCAGTAAGTGCTTTAAGTCATTCTCAATTTCAGCAAGCAACGTTGTGTCATCTGGGTATCACAGGTTATTAATTATTCTTCCTCCAATTCTGATGCCACATTCTTCTTCATATAATCCAGCTTCTCAGATTATTTGCTCAGCTAAAAATTGAATAAATTTGGGGAAACGATACAATCCTGACACACTCCCTTCTTGATTTTAAACCATGCAGTATCCCTTGTTCTGCTTCTTGATCTCAGTAGAGGTTCTTCATGAGTACAATCAAGTCTTCTGGAATTCCCATTCTTCTCAATGTTATCCATAATTTGTTTTGATCCACACAATTGAATGCTTTTGCATAGTCAATAAAACACAAGTGAACATCTTTCTGGTATTCTTTGCTTTGAACCAAGATCCATCTAACATCATCTATGATATCCCTCACTCTACTGAATCCAGCTTGTATTTCTGGAAGCTCTGTCAGTATACTGACAATATACTGATACTGATAATTTTTTTAATTATCTTCAGTTGGATTTTACTTACATATGATATTAACAATGTTGTTCGATAATTTCCACATTCTGTGTGATCACCTTTCTTTGGAATGGGTACAAGTATGAATCTCTTCCAGTCAGTTGGACAGGTAACTATCTTCCAAATCTCTTGGCATAGCCAAGTGAGTGCCTCCAGCACAGCATCTGTTTGTTGAAACATCTCAGTGGGTGTTCTGTCAATTCCTGGAGCCTTGTTCTTGGCCAATTCCTTTAGTGCAGCTTTGACTTCTTTCTTCAATACCATCAGTTCTTGATCATATGCCATCTCCTGAAATGGATGAACATTGACCAGTTCTTTTTAGTGCAGTAACTCTGTGTATTCTTTCCATCTTCTTTTGATGTTTTGTGAATCATTCAATATTTTGTCAATAGGAACTTTCAGTATTGTAACTTTAGTTTTACATTTTTTTTCTCATTTCTTTCAGCTTGAGAAATACTGAGCATGTTCTTCCCTTCTGGTTTTCTAACTCCAGGTCTTTGCACATTCCATTATAATAATTGGCTTTGTGTGCTCGAGCTGCTCTTTGAAATCTGCTGTTCAGCTCTTTTATCTTGTCATTTCTTCCATTTGTTTTAGCTACTCTCCACTCAAGGACAAGTTTCAGAGTCTCTTTTGACATCCATTTTGGTCTTTTCTTCCTTTCTTGTCTTTTTAATGACCTCTTGCTTTCTTCATGGATGATGATCTTGATGTCATCTTACAATTACTCTGGTTTTCAGGTGTTGGTTTTCAATGCATAAAATCTATTCTTTAGATGGTCTTTAAATTGAGGAAGGATATTTTGGTTCTTGTGGACTTGTTTTAATTATCTTCAACTTCAACTTGAACTTGCATATAAGCAGTTGATGGTATGTTCCACAGTCAGCTCTTGGCCTTGTTTTGGCTGAAGATATTGAACTTCTCCATTGTCTCTTACCCCAGATGTAGTCAATCTGATTCCTCTGTCTTTCATCTGGTGAGTCCACGTGTATAGCCATCCCTTGTGTTGTTGAAAAAAGGTATTTGCAATGAATAAGTCATTGGTCTTGCAAAATTCTATCATGCAGTCTCCAGCATCATTTGCATCACCAAGGCCATATTTTCCAATTACCAGTAACTATACTTTGTTTCCAACTTTTTCATTCCAGTGACCAGTGATAATCAACATATCTTGATTGCATGTTCAGTCAATTTCAGACTGCAGAAGTTGGTGGAAATCTTCCATTGCCTCATCTTTGGCTTTGGTGGTTGGTGCATAGATTTGAATAATAGTAGTATTAACTGGTCTTCTTTAGAGGCGTATGGATATTATCCTATCACAGACAGCATCGTACTTCAGGAGAGATCTTGAAACAGTCTTTGTGACGATGAATATCACATCATTTCTCTTCAATTTGTCATTATTGAAGTAGTAAATCATATGATTGATTCAAAATGGCCCAAACCAGTCCATTTCAGCTCACTAATGCCTGGGATGGGAGCTCTGGTGGTGTAGTGCCTAAGGCATTTGACTGCTAACCAGAAGGTTGGTGGTTCAAACCCACAAGCCACTCCTTGGAAGGAAGGTTGGGCAATCTACTTCTGTAGATATACTGCCTCAGAAACCCAAGAAAGGGTTGCTATGAGTCAAATCAACTCAATGGCAGTGAGTTTGGTTTGGTTTTAATGCCTGGGATATCCATCTTTATGCATTCCATTTCATTTTTGATAATTTCCAATTTTCCTAGATTCATACTTCATGTATTCCATGTTGCAATTATTGATGGATGCTTGCATCAGTTAATACTCATTTTGAGTTATGCTATATCAGCCAATGGAGGTCCTGAAAGCTGTACTCCATCCATATCATTAAGTTTGTCTCTACTCTGTAGAGTCAGCTCTTCCTCAGTCATATTTTGAGTGCCTTCTGACCTGATGGGCTAAGCTTCAGGCACTTCTTAGGGTAGAATTGACATTTTCACGATGTTCAATTTTCCTATCCATGAGCATAGTATGTTCTTCCATTTATGTAGATTTTGTATCATTTTTTGAGGTAGTGTTTTGCAGTTTTCTTTATTCAGGTTTTTGGGTCCCTGATGAGATTTATTCCCAAGTATTTTCTTTTTTTTGGGATAGCTGTTGTAAATGTTATTGATTTTCTTATATCCTTTTCAGCAGTCTCTTTGCTAGTGTAGAGGAATCCAACTGATTTTTGTATGTTGATCTTGTATCCTACTCCTATGCTAAACTCTCAATTAGTTCCAGTAGGTTTTTTGCTCAGTCTGTTAGGTGTTCTATGTGTAGGATCGTATCATCTGCAAATAGGGATAGTTTGACTTCTTCCTTACAGATTTCCCTTTCTTGCCTCATGGCCCTGGGTAGGACTTGCAATACAAAGTTGAATGGAAGTGGTGATACAAGGTATCCTTTTCTGGTTCCTGTTTGCAAGGGGAATGGTTTCAGTCTCTCTCCATTAAGAATATTGTTGGTTGTTGGTTTTGCATATATGCCCTTTATTATGTTGAGTAATTTCCCTTCTATAGATATTTTCCTGAGAGCTTTTATCAGGAATATGTGTCGGATTTTATCAAATACCTTTTCTACAATGATTGATAAGATCATATAATTCTTTTCTTTTGTTTTATTTGTTGTGATGGATGATGTTGGTTGTTTTTCTAATGTTGAACTGTCCTTGCATACTTGGAATGAACCCCTGTAATAAAAGGGGTTGTATATCAACTTGGCTGGACCACAATTCTGAGTGGTTTAAGCAGTTGTGATGAGGTTATTCCTATGATGATATTGGCTGTATATGCTTTGAACAGCCAATCCATTGAAAGAGAGTTTCCCTAGGGGTGTGACCTGCTTCCAATATATATATGGACATCCTGGAAAAAAGAGAGAAACTTCTGTGATTTGGATCCTGTTGTGCTGCCTCCAACTGGTAATGAGCAAACAGTCCATCATTCTGCATGGTGATAGGAGCTCTGGTGGTATAGTGCCTAAGGTATCTGACTGCTAACCAGAAAGCTGAAGGTTCAAACCCACCAGGTACTCCTTGGAAGGAGGATTGGGCAGTCTACTATGTAGTGACACTGCCATGGAAACCCAAGGAGGGGTTGCCATGAGTTGGATCTGACTCAATAGCAGTGAGTTTTTTTTTTTTTTTTTTTTTGCCTGGTGATATTGGATTCATCCGTTGGAGTCAACAGCTGGAATACTCCCTGCCAACCTTGAGCTTGTCAGCCGCTTATGAGTGAATCAGGAAAAGCTTCCAGCTTGAGATTTGATCCAGGAACAATGGTGGCATAGTGCCTAAGGCATTTGACTGCTGACCAGAAGGCTGGAGATTCAAACCCACCAGCCACTCCTCAGAAATAACATTTGGCAATCTACTTCTGTAGTGATACTGCCTTGGAAACCCAAGGAGGGGTTGCTATAAGTCAGATCCAACTTGATGGCAGTGAGTTTGGTTTTATAACTGTGTGAGCCATTCTCCTAAGATATATATATATATATATATATATATATATATAT
>NW_006921802.1:4090843-4127727 GCF_000298275.1 Orycteropus afer afer
TCACTTAGTCATGATATATTGTTCTTTGGATATCTTGTTGGAGTCTATTGGCTAGGATTTTGTTGATTTTTGCATCTATATTCATGAGGGATACTGATCTGTAGTTTTCCTTTTTAGTGATGTCTTTGCCTGGTTTTACTATCAAGGTTATGCTTGCTTCATAAATTGAATTTGGGAAATTCTTTCCTTTTCTATGTTCTGTAATAGTTTGAGTAGGATTGGTGTCAGCTCTTTTCTGAACATTTGGTAGGATTCTCCAGTGAAGCCATCTGGGTCAAGGCTTTTTTTTTGTTGGTAATTTTTTTATGACCTGTTCAATTTCTTCTTTTGTTATGGGTCAGTTAAAATTTTCCACCTCAGTCTGTGTTGGTTTAGGTAAGTAGTGTGTTTCTAGAAATCTTTCCATTTCTTCCAGATTTTCAAATTTGTTGGTGTATAATTCTTCATAGTATCCTGATATTATCTTTATAATTTCTTTTTTGACATCACCCAATTCATTTCTTATTCATATTATTTGCATTCTCTCCTTATTTTCCTTTGTTCAATTTGCCAGTGGTTTGTCAATTTTATTAATCTTTTCAAAAAACTAACTTCTAGTTTTGTTGATTTTTTGTATTTTCTGTTTTATTTCTTTCTGTTTGAATATTTATTATTTCTTTTCTTCTGGTTACTATAGGCTTTTTTTGTTGCCCTTTTTCTAATTGTTGGAATTGTTAGTTTAAAGTGTTGATTTGGCTCTTTCTTCTTTTTTGATGTGTGCATTTATTGCCACAAATTGACCTTTGATCATTGTTTTCTGCTGGGTCTCAAAGATTTTGGTATGTTGTGTTTTCATTCTCATTTGAGTCAAGGATTTTTTTTTTAATTTCATTTATAATTGTTCTATTACCCAATTGTTATTAAGGAGGGTATTGTTCAGTTTCCATATGTTTACTTTTTCCATTAATCTTCCTATTGTTGGTTTTTAATTTTATAACATTGTCATCTGAGAAGATGCTTTGTAGTATTTCAATGCTTTTAAATTAATTAAAGCTTGCTTTATAGCCTAACATATGATCTACCCTGAGAATTTTCCATGTGCATTGGAAAATAATGTATATTGCGCTATTGTTGGGTGAAGTGCTCTGTAGATGTTTATAAGGTCAAGTTAGTGGATTGTATTTTTTTGTTCTTCTGCATCTTTGTTGAGTTTCTTTCCAGTTCTATTTTTGATTGAAAGTGGTGTATTAAAGTATTAAAGTCTTCTACTATGACTATGTCTTTTCAATTCTATTAAAGTCTGATTTTTGTATTTTGGGGCTCTATCATTGGATAAATAGGTATTTATTATGGTTATGTGGTTATGTCCTCTTGTTCAATTGATCCTTTAATCATTATATAATGTCTTTCCTTGTCTTGTATGGTGGTTTTTGTCTTAAAGTCAATTTTATCAGAAATCATTATTACCACTCCTGCTCTTTCTTTGGTTGCCATTTGCTTAAAGTATCTTTTTCCAACCTTTGATTTTTAGTCTATTTTTGTCTTTGTCTCTAAGGTGTATCTCTTGTAGACAGCATATTGATTGGGTATGTTTTCTTATCCAGTCTGGAACTCTCCATCTTTTGACTGGTGAATTTAATCCAGTGGCATTCATTGTAATTATCAACAAGTATGAATTTCTTGTTGTCATGTTTTTATATAGTGTTGCTGGTTTCTTTGTTTCATATAATTTTCTGTGTTGAGCTTGTTTTGTTTACAAATCATGTTATCATTTCCTTCATTGCTTTTGTTTTAGTATTTGATAAATTTTTGTGCCTGTCCTCTTTTTTGTTTTGATGCAAAGATTTATCATTTTTGTTTGAATTTACCCTGTAATTTTTAATTTTCTGGTCAAGGTTGGCAGGTAGTATACTGGCTATTGACTCCAGCAGATGAAAAATCCAAGATCACCAGGGAGAATGGTGGATTGTTTGCTCACAGACAGTTGTAGGCAGTGCAACAGGATCCAGATCCACAGAAGGTTCTTTCTTTTTTTCCAAGAGGTCCTAATATATATTGGAAGCAGGCCACACCCCTAGGGAAAATCTCTTTCAACAGATTGGCTGCTCAAAACATATATATCCAATCTCATTGTAGGAATAACCAAATCACAACTGCTTAAGCCACTCAGAATTGTGGCCCAGCCAAGTTGACACACAACCCCAAGTATCACAGGTGTCCATACCAGGTATGCAAGGATGATTCAGAAAATTATAAATTTATTTATACATTTTTTAGAACAGTCCATTCTATCTTGCAATTGTCTTGACTTCCTTATCATTTAGAAGTTCTGTAACTACACAATTTTTTCCCTCCTTTTGGTTTGTAGTTGTCCTCATTTGCCAAATGATGTTTCTGGTTCCCTGTTTACAATCTTGTAAGCTTATTTGCTTTGGATATTTCCATAAGTGGGCTGGTTTCTGGGGTATGTCATCATGTGTGTAAATGGTCAGTTATTATTTGCTGTTGTTGGTTCTCTGTCCAGAGTAAGACATAAGTATATGTAAGTTTGGTCTGGTTTTAGTAAATTCCCTTAATATCTGTTTATCTGGAAATGTCCTAATTTCACCATCATATATGAGGGACAGTTTTGCTGGGTATATAATTATTGGTTGGAAATTTTTTTCTTTCAGCATTTTATATATACCATCCCATTGTCTTCTCTCCTGCACGGTTTCTGCCGAGAAATCTGAGCTTAGTATTATTGGTTGCACATTGTGAATAACGTTTCTTTTTTTCCCATGTTGCTTTCAAGATTCCTTCTTTGTCTTTGGTTTTGGTGAGTTTGATGATGATATGTCTTGGTGATTTTCTTTTGGGGTCTATCCTATTTGGGGTTTATTGGACTTCTTGAATGGTTATATTCTTGTCTTTCATCATATCAGGGAAATTTTCTTCCAACAAATCTTTGACAATTTTCTCTGTGGTTTTATTTGTCTCTTCCTGTTCCAGAATTCCAATTACATGTAAGTTATTCCTTTTGATGGTATCCCACATGGACCTTAGGCTTCCTTCATTTTGTTTCAATCTTTTTTTTTTCTGATTTATCATTTTACAATGAAGTATTGAGTTATTTATCTTCAACCTAATTCTGTCCTACATTGATTCAATTTTACTCCTTTGCCCTTCAACATGTTATCTCTTTCTGAAATTTAATATTAATGTTCTGGATTTCTATCTGTAGATTTTGTATAATTTCTAATTTTTCATTTATTTTGGCATTTTGTTCTCATATTGTCTTCCAAAATTGTTCTAGGGTTTTCTCTATGTGTTCCTCAATTTTGTCAGTGTTTTCCTTGCTCTATCTCTCAATCCATTGAAGGTTACTAAATATTTTTATTTCTTTTGAATTCCTTATCATGGAGTTCCAATGCTGCTTCTTCCTCAGGGATGTGTTTTGGGTCTGTATCCTGGTCCCTTGTTTCTCCTACTTTATCTTGGTTTCTTGTGTGGACTGTGATGGTCTGTTTTCTCTGAGACATTGGGACATTTTTGTGTTTCTATTTAATTGGTGATTGTATGTTGGAGCGATTCAAAATTTTCATCTTCTTTGTTTTGTTTGGATGTTATCTGAGTAATCAGGTTACTGTGCTTCTCTATTCACTAGTTAGCAGCACTTATACACTCATCACCTGTCTCTTTTCCAATCATCAGCCTACCATGTCTGTGTTGTCCTTGGCAAAGACAGCATTATTCTTAGGTCCCTAAAATCTGAATGAGAATCCTGTCACTTTAAATATCCAAAATGGCCACCTCCTGTAAATATTCAAAAGTCCATAGCTTCCTTTGTCTCCTTTTTTTGCTGTTTCCTTTTTTAGTCATCAGCCACCAGTGCAGTCATCCATACAGCCCTTGGTGAGCAGGGCCAATATTTAGGTTAATTCTCAGGTCCTAACATCACTTGGAAATAGTCAGGCTGTCCATGCCATCAGATAGCTGATAGTCCACAAATCCATTTGTCTCCTTATTCACTGTTTCATTCAGGTTCTTCTGCTACTTGGTATTTAATCCACTTCTGTATCCTTCCTTTCAAAACTCAGTGCTCCAGGATTATCTTCTTTATCTGTGTCAATTGGTTTCTCTCTTCTTTGTTGAACAGGATCTGTGTAGCTTGTCTGCCTATCCCACCATCTTACTGAAGTTGTTCCAGAGGATTTTTTTTGTGGGCCAACCACCAAAGCATTCTTGGGAGTTGGTAAGATTACCAAATCAGTCCTTGCAACAGTGACAGAAGATTCTTCTTTGTTATTCCAGATTTAATCTTTAGAAATTTATAACACATTCCACTGAGAACTTATATGACACCAGTTAGAAGACTGAGTTCATAGACATAAAAATTGTATGAAAAGATTTAGGAATTGGATTTATGCTAAATAGCCAACTGTTTTGTATCCACTAGCTCCTTCTTATCCCCAATATGCCAAGCATGGTAGATTGTTTCTCAAGAAGAAGAATCTGTTTGCAGAACAATTTCTTTTGTGCTTGAGCTTCAGATGACATGTGGTAGGCTTCCTTTTGCACCATAAATAATATTTAGCACCCTAGGTAGTGTGGGTGTTATAGTAAAGAGATACAGTGAGAGCATTGACTTAAGGCCATGTCATATGTCATCCAGTTTTGGCTGCTGGTTGTTAGTATTCTCAAGGTTACCAGTTCATACTTGTATAGGGAATTCAAAAAAGACAACAAGGAAGAAGGGACAGGTGCAAAACCTGATTGCACTTTAAATTCATTGACACTCCAAAAGGAGAAAAGACATTAACAGCTGCATATAATAACACATTATTGAAACACCCACTCATGTTCTGAAATATTCATTTACAATAGCTTATTTAAAGACCATTTACAGAAACTTTACAAATTAACAATTAAGCATCTATTTTATTATCATTCTGTGTCAGTGGCCTTTAATTTTTTTAAAAGATGAACAGAAACGCCTTTTTAATAGTGCATCAAAAGGAAAATTCCACATAATAAATCATAACTGTTCAAAAGATATTTTTGCCTTGATTTGAGAACATGAATTCCTATTGTCCCTCTAACATGAGAATGATACAAAACATTCTAAAAGGGAGTTCCTTTTAGTATTTATCCTGTTTTAAGAAATATTAATTTAAGTAAGCTACAACCTTTGAAGCTGTTAAAAAAAAATGTTAGTTAAAACTCTATATGGGTATTGCACAAGTTAATATTTTTAGAATGTGTCAGCTAATTATAACTTATGTTTAAGCACCCATTCAGGAAAAGAAAAATAATTAAACATATTAGGAGCTCTGAGAAATGCATGAATATAAATGTAAAGCAAGATTTCCAAAAGTCACTTAGCCTTTTTCTGATTTTTGGCTGGAATCAACTTTCAGCAAATATAAGGGCGAGACAGACCTCACAATGTGGTGATGATGCCTTTTGTTCCTGGCTCATGAAAGAAATACTGACTCACGTTTCTCTGCTTGTCATAGCCCTGAATTCTGTCCAGCATCTACATGTGTGCTCTGCCCCAGCCCCAGCTTAGGAGCCAGAATCCCATCACTGCCTTACTTGAATGGCAAGGTTTCCTGAGCTTCCTACAAGATTCGCTTAGATTGTAGTCTCCTTTAGATTGTATGTCTCAGGACCTCAGAAATAGGTATGTCTTTTGTCCAACCAACAAGAGAAGAGTACCAGTGAGTACCTTAATTGGATGCCCACAAATATGGCTGCTGCGACTCTATTTAGCTTTGTTGTTTTCATGTTGTAAAAGAAACTATCATAGCCAATGTCAGAATTAACAAGTGAAGGGAAAACAGCTAGACAGAGTAGTCTGGCCTTGAAGATGTAGAAAACTGGGAAAATTGTGTAACTATTAGTAGGAACCATTTGCAAGCAATCTCAATTAAGAATATCAATAATACATTTGTGCACTTCTCCCCCCAAGCAATTTTTCCTTATTGTTGTTGTTATTTGCCATTGAGTTGGTCCTGAATCAGAGCGACCCCTCCTTGGGTTTCTGAGACAGTATCACTACGAAAGTAGAATTGCCCAACCTTCCTTCTGAGGAGCAGCTTACAAAATATATATTTAGAATATATGAATATATGAGTGCTTCAATGTGCTTACATATTGGTAAATCAAGATTTTAGTGTTGATGTTGGCACATGGGTGGCTTTTCTTCAGGATTGTTTTTTCCCTACTCAAAACACTTGGATTTCCCCAATTTTCTACATCAATTCCAAACTTCTCTGTCCAGATGTCAAACCCCTCTCTAAGGTGGCTCCATCCCCTCGACCCAACAATACATTCTTTGAGCTTGCAATAAGAACACTCTAATTGAGACAGCTCCTTCATCTGTGCCAACTTTACCCATTATTCTTGCAACTCTCTTTACATTAAAATTGAGCATTCTTTCAAATACCTCAGCCCTAACACACTCATCTCCTCAATTTAGCATTTACTTGACTACTTAAGTATATATCAATTTATAGTGTGAAGATATTCTTTAATTATTTTCTATGTGTCACTCTTAGTCTCTCAACTGTTCTGTAAGCCCAGAGGGGCTATATAATAAGGTAAGATGTTCAGAAATAATCAAAATGTTAGTAATGCCATTTCCTGGATTATATATTGAATGCCTTTAGGATGACTGAAAGCAGAAGCCAATTCCAGAACGATTTGAGTTCTAGCAAAGACATAATAGTAGTTAACTCCTCTTCTTACCAGAAGTTACATGCTAAAGATATTCAAGCTTCCCCACTACAAGAAGGAAGCTTTAGCTGCTATTATCTTGCTGTCGCAATTCAGTCCCAAGGAATCCAAAGCTGTGGTTTGGGGCTTTCCATGCTTACAACCTCATTCCTCAAGGAGCTGTTTCTTAAATTTAGCTGAATAGAATTTAGTTCAGCATCTATTTTCAACACAAATTAAGAAAAAGTGAAACATTCATGAAACAAATACAACATGACTTTTTTTTTTAATTAAATATTTTCTTTCTGGAAAAGGCAAAACAAAATCTAAAATAAAATATGTATATCATTTTAATATATTACATTGTAAGTAAAATGCATGCATAAGAAGTGAATTTATCATAATTTGCTATATAGTTTTGTAAAGCTTAATATATATATATATATAATGCTAAGTGTTTTATGGGAGCTCTGGTGCCATAGTGCCTAAGGCATTTGACCCCTAACCAGAGGATAGTGGTTCAAACCCACCAACCACTCCTCAGAAGGAAGATTGGGCCATCTTCTTCTATAGAGATACTGCCTTGGAAACCCAAGGAGGGGTCACTACAAGTCAAATCAACTTGACAGCAGTGAGTTTGTTTTTTTAGTTTTGTTTTTGGTTTAAGTGTTACACACACACACACACACATATGTATATATATGCTCCTTATATAGAATTATAGAATATGTATATAGAATTATAGATATATGTATATAAAATTTTAGATATATGTATATAGAATTATAGATACATGTATGTAGAATTATAGATATATATACACACAGACACTCTGGTAGCATAGTGGCTAAGACACTTGCCTGCTAACTAGACGGCTGGCAGTTCAAACCCACCAGCCACTCCTCGGAAGGAAGGTTGGGCAATCCTACTTCCGTAGTGATACTGCCTCGGAAACCCAAGGAGGGGTCGCTATGAGTCGGGTTTGACTCCACGGCACATAACAACAACAACAACATACACACACACATATAGGTGGTGGTGTAGTAGCTAAGGTATTTGGCTGCTAACCAAACGTTCTGTGGTTTGAATCCAAAAGCCACTCCACTGAAGAAAGATGGAGCAGTCTGTTTCCCTCAAGATTTACAGCCTTGGAAATCCAATGGGGATAGCTATGAGTTGGAATCTACTCTATGGCAGTAAGTTTGTTTTTTTAGTTATATATCTATACACAGATTTCTTTGCATAGATCTGTCTGGACAGATATCAGACTTAAAATTTTTATATATTCTCATCTCTAGGCAGTGACATCAGAGAAAAATAAGTCATTGTTTTTTTCATGGTGCTGCTGCTGATTAACTCCAAGGTAGGACTTCAAAACAGTTCATTTGGTTTGACCCCCTATTGAGAATTTACATTTCTATTCCAGATATACTGAATCAGAATCATTTTAACAAGATCCTTAGCTATGTATACCTGGGGATCTATAAGAATCACTTGGAGATCTTATTAAAGTACAGATTCTGATTCAAAATATCTAGGCAAATTCTAAGCAGAGTCAAACTAGAATGAATGAGTTTGAAGCCTTGATTTAAGAAGTGACCAAATGATCTGTCTTTGAGACTAGATGAGAAATATGAACATAAGCTTATTTTTTCTCTATATGTATGCTCAAGATGTCACTAATAATGCTGTGCTTTCAGATTGATGAATATTAACTTTTAGAATCACTTATTTTCTGTAATAAAAATCATTAAGAAAAAGGCTCTTTACCTTTTCATGATGACACAGCTTTTGCTGTGGGATTTCTAAAAATCTTATAATACAGTTGTATGCTTAGGAAGAAATAATAAGGATTGACTTAGAATCCTATATTTAATCTCCAGATAGCTTTATAATGTTTATACTCTGAAGAAGGGAAATAGGTTGTAACACCAATTTGCATTTTCTTCTGAAAGTCATTAATTAAGTTTGTTACATCCAATTTTTTCTATCTCTTTCTAAATAAGTAGAATATAAAGTACTCAGATTTCTCTAAGAAAATTAAAGATGAATAGATAATGTCTCTTTATATAATTTCTCATATTTATTTATGATTACTCTACTGTGTCCTAGACTGTGCCAAATTTTTTGTGTGCATTATCTCATTTAATCTTCACAGCAGTTCTATGAGGTAAATATAATTATCATCACCATTTTTTTTAAAGGAAGACTGAAGTTTAGAGTTTAAATTGCCTCATGTTATAGTAGTGGAAGAGCCAAAATTGAAACCTGGACAGTCTGACTCCAAAGATAGAGCCTTTAATCATTATTCTCTTCTGCCTCCCAGACAAAAACAGTCTTATTTAAGAGTTTATTCTCAGCTGGAGATGAAAAATCTCCCTAGAGAGTCTAGTTACATATTGATAGTCCAGAGAGAAACCCCACACAATGCATTTTTGTGCTCAGAGAAAAACCTCAAGCCCTCAGAGAAAATGAGAGGCATCTGGTGGATAGAATCTTCACTTTCCCACCCTGCACAGCTCTGATGGTCTATTGCTAGTACGTTATACAGATCCATACTATGAAGTGTTGTGAAGAAGATGTTGCTTCAGTGTGTACCTGCAACTATGGGCCATGGCTAGCAGTTGAACTTAAAGTGACTGTTCTCTCGTTTGCTGTTTTCAGTTCTCTTCTCTGAGCATCCTGGCTCTTCAATGTCATGGTATAGATAGTCTAGGATGGTTGGTGAAAAAAAAAAAAAAAAAAGTGACTTCATGGCTGAGCAAAACCTGAAAGAAGTCATTAACTTTGTTGTTTGCTATGGCATATAGACAAATTTCTCTGGTCGTGTAGTACCTAAAGCAGTTGACTGCTAACCAGAAGGCTGGTGGTTCATACTCACCAGCCAATCCTCAGAAGGAAGACTGGGCAATCTACTTCCGTAGAGATACTGCCTTGGAACCCCAGGAGGGATCACTCTGAGGTTTTTTTGTTTGGTTTGGTTTGAATTGGTTTAATCACACTCTGGGCTTGTAGTCATCAAGCCACACTGTCTTCTATTCAGTCTCTTCAATACTACATCAGGAAAGATGGCTGTGAAAGAGTAAGAGCACTCACTCAAAGTAAAAACCAACAGATTTATCGATGGCCATACAATTCATGAATTGGGGAAATACATGACAGAGAAGATTCTACCAAGTGTTCTGAAGCATGGAGAAGTGTGTTTTATAATAAAGAAGAGTGTATTATGGTCACATAGTTACATCTTCAGCAAATCCACTCTCAAGCACCTTTGTCCTGGAACATCCTGCGTAACCTCATTCTCCTATAATCACATTCCTTACCATTGCCTCAATTCACCAAGAATGGCTAAATTACATTCTTGACCCTCACCTTTGTTTACTAAAGTGGCTTGGGGCAAGAGCCAGGAGGTTCAACAAGATGATTGATAGGAGGCTAGAGTCTTCTGTTCCCACCCAGCCAGAGGCCCAAGGCCATATGCACATGGATGGGAAGAAGTCAAGATGAAGTTCTCAGGAATGCAGAAGCAGGAACTTGTAACAAAATGGAGTTTTGATTCAGACCTTATGTCAGCCCCGTTATTATGCCAAGTGCCTCACTTTTGAAGGTTTGTTAGCATATTCTCCTCTTTGTTCAAGTGTTTTCTAGGGGATGCTGAACACATAATAGAGTTGTCTTTGTTCTGCAAGAATTTCTTTGGTATGTTGCAAGCCCAAGTATCAAGAGCTTCAGTGCTTAAGATTTTTGGTCTAATTTTCTTCTTCACCATGCCATATCAATAGGCTTCATCTTCAGGGTGTGTTACTTACATAAAGGTCACTGCTGCAAACAGGGCTGCCTTTGGAAGAACAACTTGGCAATCAAAAATGCTAACTCAAAGTGTGAAATAAGTTACTAAATTTCTCCTATAAATTTGGTTTCTTCTACATACATGATTCTTCCCAAAATGAGAAGGATTGCAGTGGAGTTACATATGTTACTGAACACTTAACAAATGCATTTTTTTCCAAGCATTAAAAAAAGCTGGAAAAACAAGTACAGATCCTAAACAAACCTTCATTGTGAATAGAACTACCAAGGAAAAAGACACAAGTGTGAATCAAAGCTAATAACATAAGAATGGCTATAGTTATGAGACTCATAAAGTTCAGTGAGATTCATAGAGTCTAGTTCCATGATTTTGGGATTGCTGTCTATCTCAGATGCCATCTGTTTATGATCACATGAGTGCTTGAAGTTAATCTTTAAATATGCAGAGGGCTGACTAGTTCAAATAGAAGATATGACTCTTAAATTGTGACAGCTGTATTCCACAGTTAATTCCTTCAAGTTTGGCTGCTCAAGGATTGATGAGAAGAGCTAGGTATGGTCCCTTCCAATATATACATTCTACTGTGTTAGGCATGCTTTGAAAGTCTGATTTTTGTTCATAACAATTTCTGTCATCTACGAAAGATTCTCTTTACAATAATGGGTTAAATATTGACAATACTTTAGCAAATTTATGTAAGACAATTTTCTTACGAGGCCTAGCCCATAATTTAGTGACAGGATTTTTTAGAATATTCTACCTTTTTTCTCAGTCTCCTCCATCTGGGTCAATTGTTTGCATTTTAAATACTTTTTCAAGTCAATTCTTAAGGATTACAATCATAAGTAAATGAATTTGAAGAATATCTGTCTTTATATAGGAGCTCTGGTGATGCAGTTCTTAAGGCATTTATCTGTTAACCAGAAGGTTGGTGGTTCAAACTCACCCATCACTCCACAGAAGGAAGATGGAACAATCTACTTCCATAAAGATTTGCTGCCTGGGAAACCCAATGGGGGTCATTACGAGTTGGAATTCATTCAATGGCAGTGGGTTTGGTTTTGGTTTTTGTTTGTTTTTATATATCACAAGTGCAGAAAAAAATTGAGATGCAGCTCATTTGGATGCCATATCAGCAAGGTTATTCTAGTTTTCTTAGTCTAGTGTACTCCTTTCTTCTGCTGCTTCAGATGAACAGAGAACAATTTTTGTGCCTTGGTTGTCCACTTACTAGCCTCTGAGTCATGAAATGCTACATTATGAACTGAGAGATAGAACAATATAAGTCAATTGACTGAACTTTGAAACCATGACCTTAGGTCTTTGAACCAAAAAAGTAAGTCCCATAATAACTTTCTTTATATATAAGCAGCATCAGTAACTTCATCTTATGTACTTCAGCAGCAGCTACATTCCAAAAAAAACCCCTCAAATTGTGTGTTATTAATATAAATAAATCAGTGTTATCTATCAAAGCACAAACTCTTCCTTGGAAAACTAACAAGAAATCTAATGTTATTCTGTTTGTAAAATTATAGTTCAAACTTCAGATCCTTCTCTAGCTTTGATATTTACAACTTAGCTAATTTATCAACAGAAACTCTGAATTCAAGAGTTACAATATCTAGGCCTATTGAAAGTCTAATGATTTGCTTTAATCCCCAAACCAGCTATTTTAATAACTAATAGTGCTATACTGCCTGTAAATTGTTCTTTGGCAAGGATATTTCTTGTTTCCTAATTCTTGCTTTTAATGCTTTTAAGGTTTCTTTTCTGGCCTCAAGTTTATATTATTCTCATATTTCTCATTTTCCTCTTGGTTAATTGATTATATATATAAACACACAGGGATAGCATAACAAGAAACAACCCAAAACTTCAGACAAACATAAAAACAAACAAAAACAATAGTTACATAATTTAGGAGAAAATAGAAAATATTTTCTTATATCCATAAAACACTTCTTATATCCATCAAAACATTAACAATGTTCTGATATAAAACACATAATAATCCTTTAGTCCACTCAGTCCTATGTGGCTAATTTTTGTTCTATGCAATTCTGGATCAGGCAAATATGTGTACTTGTCCACTTCTACACAAGAGTCCTGGAAATCTTGATTCAGTCTAATGGTAACTTGTTCAAAATACTACAGTCTTTTTCATAAATCTGACGTAGTCCATCTTTTTGAAATAATTTGATCAAGTGTTTAATTTTTAGCAAATCAACAAAAACTTATTTGTAGACAACAATACTTAATGTGGTCTTGATTGAATTATAATACGTCTCAAAAGTGAAAAAAACTGATGGGAATTAGAAAAGTAATGCAAAGTCAAATAATAATAATAAAGAAAAATTAGACAAAAAATCTCTACACATAATGATTAATCTTATTTTCAAAGAGCTTCAGATATAACATATTAAAACATTGAGACATAATGCCATATATTTATGATGTATCAAGAACATACCAAGAATGTTGTCTCTAAACATCTGAATGGTAATAATAATAATAATAATAATAATAATTCCATGGGTAAATGAAGTGAAATCTCCAGTGAAAACCATTGGCTTTGATGTAGCTAGATTCAAAATAAATAAAATTGCAACTAAGTTAGCAAATAATAACAATAAGAATTATGACAAAATAATATGAATTTATCTAATATCAGACAAAAAATAAGAAGAAACATTTGCATATCCATTTTAAATCTTCCAAATATCAGGCACTTCTCTTGATTTGACAAACATGTTTCATGTAACTCACAATGAATTAAGTAAACTTTTCTTAAAACAGCAAGAAATCTGTTGTGGGTTTCCATGAAGTTTCAGAGTTTTCAGAAGTCAATCATAGGTCACTGAAAAACAAAACTTAAGTTATTTGACCAAAGACCTTAAATATAAAAGCCTTTGGAGTTATTTTGTTTTGTTTTTAATGTTGTGTGGCTTGGTTTTTGACTCCTATATTTACTCTAATGAGATGCTGAACTCTTGCCTTCCAGGCAGTTTACACAAAGAATAAATTAACTCTTCAACCTAGTAGTTAAATAAAATTTTATTTTAACAGTGGAAAGATCCATTCGACACTCACCCTCTTAAAAATCTCATTAAATCATCAAACATTAACTGCAATGGATAATAACTTTGAACATATCAAGTAAATTCTCTCTTAAGCCTTTTAAGCATTGTCTTTGTTGCATATTTTTTATAATACAACACTTTAAAGGGCAAAAATGAACACATTCATTAGCAGACACACATTCATATATCTATATCTTTTTTCTGTGGCATACAAAGCAAAAATATATAAACTTAAATTATAACAAATATTCATTAACTCAATTTAATATTACAAAAAAAAAAAAAACCTCACTGCCATCAAGTCATTTCTGACTCATAGTAATACCTCCTTGGGTTTCCAAGGTGGTATCACTACAGACAGATCATCTAATTTTCCTTCCTAGGAGTAGCTGGTGGATTTGAACCACCAACGTTCTGGTTAGGAGTCAAATGCCTTAGTAACTGTGCCACAAGAGCTCCCCAATTTAGTAATAACTAAAAATATTGGAAATTATTTTAAGCCTATATACTAAAAGCATAATTTCTGTTGAAATAAAGTTTCTTTAAATAGTCTATCAATATTTGCATTAAAATATTTATCATTTCATTTTAGGTGTGTCTCATTGTGCTTTCCATGCTTTGCCTTCTTAGAATCCCTCTTTAATAGAGAAAACTAGTTTTACAGGGTTTATTTTGTTTGTTTTGTTTTGTTTTTCATCATAGTATTTCCGCAATTTCTGGTAAATATAGCAAGACAGTATCTTATTGTCATTTGTCTTCAACTGTCTTCATTTAGTTGGGAGAGGTCCTCAAAAGTTATCCTGGAGCTACAAAGCCTCAGAGTCAGGGACTGAGGAGGTCTGACCCCTCCTTACCCTCCCCATGTTATGGCTTGTGGTCAAAGACAAGAATTAGTCATTCCAATTCATTTACATATGCTTAAGTTGGCCACCAGCTACTTTGAGGAAGAAAGATAGGGTGATATACTTCCATAGATTTACCACCTTAGCAACCCAATGGGAGTCACTATGAGTTGGAATTGACTTCATGACAGTGAGTTTTTTTTTTTTTTTTCGTTTTTTGGTTTTAAGTTGGCCTAGCTAAGTCTTTTGAAAGGCAAAAGATAAATATTTCCTTTTTACTGTTATTCTCTTGGTAAATAGTTTTGCCTTCTCTTTATCATAAATTTTTATTTACCCAGTAAATATAGAAACTCTTTAGTAATTTTGTAAACTACTCATTAATTCTTGGCTAGCCAATTTTTCCTTCCAGAATTGTTCTATGTCTCCCCTTTCCCATTCTGGAACTACTAATTTTACTTTAAGGCAATATTTCCTCCTTTTCTTGAATAAAATTCCTTTCAAATATTATCTAGCTTAAGTTACTTAGAAAGGTTTTAAGTATTGATATATTATAGAACATAAAGTTTTTGTCAGGACAAATTCACTTTCATTAATTTCTAGGAATATTCAGAATATTAAATTATATAAGTGGTTATGTATCATTAAACCAACCAGAATAAAAGTTTTTGAAGGAACATTGTACTCTCATTTTAATAATGTTATCCAGAGGTAGGAAAATATATCATTTACATTATCATTTCTTTTGCATGCTTTATAGGATATTTTAGAGAAGCAATTTAGAATAAATTGCCCTTTTTAAGGCTGTATTATATCAATTGAAAAAGTAATTCATCTTTTTCTGTGTACTTTTCAAATAGACCAATTTATATCAAAGTTTCTCAAAGTAGTTACTAAAAGCCTAAATCATAAGACAGATATAAGAAGTTTTTCTTGGAAGAGAAAAGAAAGGAGATTTAATACAACTCATGGAAAAAATCACCTATGATCTTGAACATAATACAAGACAGAAACCTGGACACAAATGCTTTAGACTAGAAGCAAGCTTCCAGAACAAAACCAACACTCAAAGAAAAACCCACAAAAACTCCCTGGTCTGTGAGGCCAGCTTAAAAACTAAGCTTTTAAAATACTACACAAGACAGATAAATGAGGAACCTAATATTTTAAAACATATATAGCAATTTTTGGTAAGATTGATGCAATTCAATTGGAAACAAGGTCTAGATAAAACTTACTATCATGCCAGAGCCTCAGATGGAGGAATATCAGACTCTCTGGGAAATCTGAGTACCAGAAAAAGCTCCCCAAAGAGAAAAGTAAAGACAGTGCAAATGGAAGGAAGTAGAGAAAGCAAATAGAGACTCATTTTTCCTAAACTGTTCACTGAAATACTAAATTTCTTCTAGTACATTCAGCTTATAGACTGTTAAAATATGAACCCTGAACCAGCATCCTGGTCATGGGAAAATCTAGGTCCACTGATTAAGAATATTAAGAATAAATGTAACATTGGTTTCATTCTTCTGAACTGTCAAAGAAGAAAATCTTTCACAATGATATGCAATTCTGTGCATGTTCAAGGGATAATAGTAATAAGGGGAAGAGTCTTTGTATCTGAACTAGGGTGAAATTTAAAAGGCATTTCAGATCATGACTTATTATCTGATTTTGTTACTCCAAATGTATATTTTTTCCATAAATTAGTTCAGAAAGAGAATTTTTAAAAGAATAAGAGGGTAGACATTGGTAGAAAGGAGAGACAGCCAGCAAAGGAGTAGATGATGTTGGAGTGACAGGAATGGTTCGAATGGAAATCTGAGATGGTAGCTTATTATTTTGTTTAGTTAATTTACAAGAAGTATATTTCAGAGAGCAGTTTTATTGTTCTGATATCTTTTGGAGGCCTCCAGATACAAATAAAAATAAGCATTCCATTGTGTTTATTGAATCCAGGAGCCTATCTTTTTCTAATTTACTGTGCAAAAAACAAGGTAGCCCTCTTAAAAGACCCCACAATAGCCGCTTGTTTTCTAAACTGTCTTTAGTGAAATCATGCCAGCACTCCCAAAACAAGCAAGTATGGAGACAAACTGTTTGTTCATGTAAGAAATTAAGGTGCCCAAGGTAGCAGCACTACCTAGTATTTAGAGCCAACATTCCTCATCCTACTAAAACTTGTGAAAACATTGTGCTATTAAATTTGAATGTGCACTGAAAACCTTAATATGCACTGAAAACTTTAGTGTGCACTAACTCTGAGTGCACACTGAAACCTAACTATGCAACTAAGATGAAAATTGGGTTCCAATGAATGGCCTGAAACTTTGACTCTTCTGAAGTATAGTAAAATCCTATCAGGGTTCTGCCATAAGAGTGGAATTGTGCTTTGCTTCAACCAATGCATACCTTCTGTTTTGCCCACATGGTTCTGCTAGTACCAGAAGCCTAACATCCACACAAATGTCCCAGGAGCCACTGATGATAATGTATCTTTCAATTCCAGGTATCTGACACCAAGAAATGTTACCCACATTCACCAAGAGTGGTTGAACTACATATCACATGAATGGAAAAAAAGTCGGGATTACTTTCTTAGGAATGCAGCAATTTATAACAAAATAGAGCTCTGATTCAGATCTTATGTCATTTATTTTATTATATCAAGTTCCTCAAATCTAGAAGTTTGGTAGCACAATGGCCTTTCCTGTTTTTTTTTTTTTTTTTTTTTATATATATTGATACCTTTGTTTTTTTCTAAGATATTATTGTTAACTACTGTCTAATCATCCACACTCATGATAGCCCCATGCACAACAGAACAAAATGCTGCCTGGTCCTAATGACTCAGTTCTCTGATATTACCTTCTCTGAATTGTGTTTTGTCAGCATTTACTTAAAGAATTTTTTACTTAGTATTTTTCACCTTAACAACTGGTTTATTTTCATTATTTATGATGAAATTTATGAATGTATCATAAATTGAAGTTGTTTTCTTTATTGATTTCAATGTTTTATTGCCCATACTAAGTGCTGACTTCTTGATGTTGGGGACCTTATTTATTTTGTTTATCACTATACCCCTAGACCTTCAAACATTCCCATCATGTGGTAGATGCTTAATAATTACTTATTAAATCCATGAGTGAATAAAACTGTTTTGGTTACCTAGTACTGCTCTGAAAAGAATACACCACAAATGGGATGGCTTGAGCAAACAGGAGTTTATTCTCTTACAGTTTGTAGGCTTTCAGTCTGAGTTCAAAATGCCAGGCTCTAGGGGCTGGGTGAAAGCCCCTCAACCTTGGGGTTCAGCTCTGCCTCCTGCTCCCGGCTCACTGAAGTTAGAGGCATTTCTTCACTCAGACAGCTGCTGTCTGCTGAGACTGACAAGCTCAAGGGTGACAAGTAAAAAGGCACAGTCCTGATGTTACCAAACCACATGGCAGGCCATTAACTCAAATCCATTGAAAGTTCCAAGGTTGGCAGAGCATGGCAGGCTTGCTGAACAATGACACAGCTATATACATGCAGGCTTCAAGTGTGCCATAAGCTAGACACCATTCGCAAAGCTGTTTCTTATATACGGGAAGCAGACCACATCCCTAAAGGAGCTACTCAGCTGCTCCAATGCATTCTACCACAGAGATAATTACCAATCTTACCATGGGGAATAACTACATCCAGCTGCCCAGCCACTCAACCAGGTCTAGCCAAGTTGACACACAAACTTACGTACCACAAAAACATACTCCCATCTTTTTAAGTTCCATGGACTTTCTTGCAAGGAGCTCTGGTGGTGTAGTGCCTAATATATTTGACTGCTAACCGGAAGATTAGGGGTTCAAACCCACCAGCCACTCTATGGAAGGAAGACTGGGCAATCTAATTCCATAAAGATTAACCACCTCAGAAAACCAATGGGGGTCACTAGGAGTCAGAGTCAACTCAGTAGCAATGAGGTTTTTTTGTTTTGTTTTTTTAGTTTTCTTCCTTAGTGTTTCCATTCCTATAATTTGCAATATGTGAGGTATGGCTGTTGTGTGCTGTGCTATTAAGAGTCAACTCGTACTCATAGACAATTTCCACTAAGTCAGTTCTGACTCAGTGAACCTATAGGACACAAAGACAGAGTGTTAACTGCCTCATATAGTTTCCAAGCAGACTGTCACATCTTTCTCCAGAGGAGCAACTGGTTGGTTCAACTGCCAACTTTTCTGTTAGCAGCTGAGCGCTGTAATCACTGTGCCATGAGGGAGTTTTACTTACTTGTAGTGACCCTATATGACAGAATAGAACTGCACATAGAGTTTTCTAGGCTATAATCTTTATGGTAATATATTGACAGATCTTTTCTGCTGAGAAGCAGCTGGTGGGTTTGAACTGCTGACTTTTTAGGTTAGTAGTCAAGTACTTAACCATTTTGCCACCAAGATTTATGGCTAGGTTATTCATTTTGAGGAATTGCTCAAAATTAGGGAAACTGTTGAAATGAAATTTTTTTGCAGAAGAAAATGACAAAACAGAGGACAGATCATACAGTGGATAATTGAGGTTTTTAAAAACACATATTACATAGAATTCCACTTTTTTCCCCTTCTTTTAAAGAAGAGTTTATTAACCAAAAAATAACCTTACTCCTCAAGTAAATAAAACTGTACTAACAAATGCATGTTTCACCTCCTTATAATAGAGCTTCTGCATAAGTATTATTAATAAGTAATCAAAGATCTGAAATTATTTAATAATAGACTGAGGGAAGTGTCTATCTTGTCTTTCTTCAGAAAGTTCTTCCACATATTTCCACTGGGTTTTATTTTTGTTTATTTATTCATTTTTCACTTTCTTTTGACTCTCTGTAATTAATCAGAATTCAGCTTGAATACAGAAGGTATGAAAAATGCTGTAGTACCACTTCTTTCCTTTTCTACCCTTTCTTTTGACCAAGTTACTCAATAAATGAAAGTCAAATTCCTATATTAACATAAGTCAGTAAATAAATAAAAGGTTCTTGAATCATAACAATACTGTAAAAATAATTTTGGAAAACTTCTTAGATTTTTATCTTTCAGATTTAATGCATCAGTTTGCTTTGTTGTGTTAGGACAGTAGATTATATGAAAACAATAATCACTTAGCAATGATCAAATAAAAATCAAATATGTTTTAAAGAGTGGATTTCATGTCTTTAAATTGTCATAAATAATTCATCATCATATGAAGCATGACTTTACATTTCGTAGCCGAATTAAATAAGCTTTTGCACATTCCATAATAATGAACAGCATGTATAAACAGAGATAATAAGAATGGGCAGTTTTTGTGTTTTAAGGCATAATCCAAAGGTTTCAGGGAAACATTGTTCTTTAACTCCTCATCCTGACTAATGATTATACTATTTTCATGACAATTATTTTTTACCTTTAGCCCAAACATGCAGTGTTCCTATGTGTCGAATATCTGTTAATTAAACTAAATCAACAATTTTTGTTGTGGTGGTTGTTATGTGCTATCAAGATGGACTCAACTCATAGTGACTGCTCCTCGGATTTCTGAGGTGATATCACTACCAAAGTAGATTGCCCAACCTTCTTTCCAAGGAGTGGCTGGTGGATTTGAACCACTAGCAGTCAAGTGCCTTAGTCACTACCCTACCAGAGATCCCCAAGAATTTTTACACTAGAATTAATTAATTTGCAATATGGGAAAGATTCAAAGCAAAGAATACCAGAAAGATGTGTACTTGTGTTTTGTTGACCATGCAAAGGCATTTGATTGTGTGGATCATGACAAATTATGGATAACATTGAGAAGAATACAAATTTCAGAACACTTAACTGTACTCATGAGGAACCTGTAGGTAGACAAGGGGGCTGTCATTTGAACACAAGGGGATACTTCATGGTTTAAAATCATAAAGGGAGTGTGTCATGGTTGTATCCTTTCACCATACTTATCCAATCTGTATGCTAAACAAATAATCCAAGAAGCTGGACAATATGAAGAAGAACATGGCATCAGGATTGGAGGAAGGCTAAAGGAGCAAGGAGGCCACATCTTCTGACCTCCTCTAACCCCACAAGAGAAGACAGAATCACCCTCAATAGCCCAAGGCCTATTCTTGTGAGGCCAGACATGCTTCTTCCCTCCATCCCTTTCACCAACCCTGACACCAACCATTCCTCCTGCAGCACTCACTACCTTTCTGCTGGGTTAGATAATTCACTTCAGAGGCCACACAGAATTCACAGATTATGGGATTTATTAGGGAAGCACCAGCTTACAATTTGAGTTCACGAAAAATGCTCAGTCTCTCTCAGCCCACTGTCTCTTAGCCAACAGTCTCTCACCCAGCAATGTGTATCCCTTGGTGTCTCTCTCAGCAATGTGTGTCTCTTGCATCTCTTTCCCAGCAGCGTGTGTCTCTCAGGAGCACGTTTCTCTCGGTAGCTCGTCTTTTTCAGCCAGCAGTTTGAGAGAGAGACTTCGGCCTCTAGGAGGCCTCCCTTTGAGCCTGGGAGAGTGGCCAAATTAGCCACTCATAACATCAGAATTCCAAGCACCTGAGAGACAGCAAACTTCTCAGAACATTGCTTTGTGTCACTCCCAACAGAAATACCTCATGTGGATAACATTTACAATCAGGAGCTTCTCAGTTGCTCACAGCATATTCCACCACAGAGTTTACAAAGAGTTATGACTAGAAAAGCCATACCATGTAATTTACTACACCACAGGCCATCCCCTGGCTTTTCTAGCCATTATCCCTTTTATACTTCAAAAATTCACATCCCCTTCACCATCAGTTTAAGAATAACCACACCTATGAAAGTATGTAAGCCAGCCACTTCATGCTTTTATCTCCCCCCATTTTAAATATCCAATTTCTAATTTGCCCATTCCTATCAATCAAAGAGAGACAAGCATGGTCCTTTCTCTCTGAAGAATCTTCTATTCTGCATGAAACTTTAGGTACCTGTATCCATAAACAAGCAAAATGCAGCCCAATGCAAGACATCATATTGCAGCAATTTAACACCAGCTCAGTGTCAAACACCTTCTTCTTTGTTTGGTTGGGTTCCAGTCAGCTCAGCCCTAGCCATACCAGCTAGGTCATGGGTACCAGCTGCCAAGTTTAGGAGTCACACTCTTCACTTCAGACCAGACAGCACCTTCTCTTAGATCCTCAATCCTCAGGGACTATTTCAATGTCCATAGGCTCACAACTCCTTGTATTCAAACCTTCCTCTCATTCCTAGCTTCAGCCCTTCCTCTCATCCTTAGCTTCCATGGCCTAGGTCAAAGAGTAACAAACTCAGCCTGTTTCTTCTTTGCTGCACTTCTGCCATTTACACCCAAGTGGACCCAGGTGGTCACAAGAAAGTAGCATACAAGCCTACTACTCGCTGGCTTCCTATAACTTTCAGTCTTGGAAAGGGTTTCTCTCATGGACCATGTCTTTCATGCCTTGATGCACCCAAAGCCTATCCACTTGCTTGAAATTCAAAAAGCGAAACAGTCATTTTTTTTTTTTTTCTTTTCAGTTCCTCTCTTCAAATTCAAATCTTCTATTTCCTCAGTAGCACTGGGTGGGGCTCAGGTTTTCTACCTAGGCTCCTAGTATTCTACACACAGGGCTTAAAACAAAAGCCTGTGTTTCTGCTGGGCAAATTTGATTTCCTCCTTTAAACATATCCATTTTTATTTATTTTTAAGTAATACAAAGAGTTCTAAAAGCTAAGTGGAATTTTTGTGTGGATCCAGGTAAGGGGAAGGACCCAGTCTCCAACAACCCCCAAGTGGCAGGAAAAGCAGAAGGGAAAGGAAAGGAAAACCAGGGTATCCAAGACAGAGTGAGTAAGTGACAGTTGTCCAGGTAAGGGGAAGGTGGAGAGGTTTCAAACAGCTAAGGGAGACAAACTTCTCTGTCGGTTTGTTGCACTTTTGTGGCATGTTGCTGTGAGGCTTGAGGCTGTGCCACTGGTGTTTCAAATGCCAGCAGGTTTGCACATGGTGCACAGGTTTTGGTGCAACTTGCAGCCTGAGAGATTAAGAAGAAGGAAGAGGCCATCCACTTCTCAAATAATTGGCCAGAGAAAACCTTATGAATAGCAGAGAAACACTGTCTGTTACAATACTAGGCAACTATATGAAAAGCCCAGAAACACTGTCTGATACAGTGTAGAAGGATGAGCCACTTAGGTTGAAAAGCTCTCAAAGTACATCTGGGAAAGAGTAACATCATCAGAGTAGAACCAACCTTACTGATATGTATAAAGCAAAGCTTTTGAGACCTCCAATTGCTGATGTAACATGACTCAAATTGAGGGGAAACAGCTGCAAACATGCATTAATAATCAGAACATGGAATGTACAAATTATTAATGTAGGAAAATTGGAAGTTGTCAAAAATGAAATGGAACACATAAAGATTGATATCCTAAGCATAAGAGAGATGAAGTGGACTGGTTTTGGACATTTTGAATCAGACAACCATATGATCTACTATGCCGGGCATGACAATTGAAGAGGAATGGCATGACATTTATCATCACAAAAGATACTTCAGAATCTGTCCTGAAGTACAATGCTGTGATAGGATAATATTCATATGTCTACAAGGAAGACCAGTTAATGGGACTATTTTTCAAATTTATGCACCAACCACCAAAGCAAGAGATGAGGAAATTGAAGATTTTGATCAACTTCTGCAGTCTGAAATTGAACAAACATGCAATCAAGATGTGTTAATTGGTGATAGGAATGCAAAAGTTGGAAACAAAGAATCACTTGTAGTTGGAAAATTTGGCCTTGGTGTTAGAAATAATGCATGATAGAGATTGCTTGATAGAATTTCGCAAGAACAATGACTTATTCATTGCAAATACTTTTTTTCAACAACTCAAACAGTGGCTATACATGTAGACTTCACCAGATGGAATACATAGGAATCATACTGACAACATCTGTGGCAAGAGGTGATGAAAAAGCTCAATATCTTCAGCCAAAACCAGTCCAGGAGCTGATTGTGGAACACACCATCAACTGTGCATATGAAAGTTCAACTTGAAGTTGAAGACAATTAAAACAAGTCCACAAGAGCCAAAATATGACCTTGAATATATCCCTCCTGAATTCAGAGACTATTTAAGATTAGTTTTGATGCATTGAATACCAACGACCAAAAACCAGAAGAATTGTGGGATGACATCAAGAACATCACCCAAGAAGAAAGCAAGAGGTCATTAAAAAGATGAGAAAGGAAGAAAAGATTAAAATGGAAGACAGAAGAGACTCCAAGTCTTTCCCTTTAGTGGAGAATAGCCAAAGCAAATGGAAGAAATTACAGGCTAAAAGAGCTGAACAAAAGATTTCAAAGAACAGCTCAAGGAGACAAAGCCAATTACTATAATGAAACATGCAAAGACTTGGAGTTAGAAAAGTAAAAGAGAAGGACACATTCAACATTCCTCAAGCTGAAAGAACTGAGGAAAAAATTTAAGCCTCAAGTTGCAATATTGAAAGATTCTATGGGGAAAATATTGAAAGATCTAGGAACCTTCAAAAGAAGATGGAAGGAATACACAGAGTCACTATATCAAAAAGAACAGGTCAATGTTCATCCATTTCAGGAGGTGGCATATGATCAAGAACCAATGGTATTGAAGGAAGAAGTTGAAGCTGCACTGAAGGAATTGACAAAGAACAAGGCCCCAGGAATTGACAGAATACCCACTGAGATGTTTCAACAAACGGATGCCCCACTGGAGGTATTCACTCATTTATGCCAAGAGATTTGGAAGACAGTTACCTGGACTACTGACTGGAAGAGATCCATGTTTGTACACTTTCCAAAGAAAGGTGATCCCACAGAATGTGGAAATTATCGAACAATATCATTAATATCACATGCAAGTAAAATCTTACTGAAGAAAATTAAAAAACTGTTGCAACAGTAAATTAACAGAGAACTTCCAGAAGTGTAAGCCAGATTCAGAAGAGGATGTGGAACAAGGTATATCATTGCTGATGTCAGATGGATCTTGGCTCAAAGCAGAGAATACCAGAAAGTTGTTTAGTTGTGTTTTATTGACTATGCAAAAGCATTTGATTGTGTGGATCATGACAAATTGTGGATAACAGTGAGAGGAATAGGAATTCCACAACATTTAATTGTACTCATGAAGAACCTGTACATAGAGCAGGAGGTTGTTGTGTGAACAGAACAAGGGGACACTGCATGGTTTAAAATCAAGAAAGGAGTGTGTCAGGGTTGTATCCTTTCACAATACTTATTCAATCTATATACTGAGCAAATAATCCGAGAAGCTGGATTATATGAAGAAGAACATGGCCTCAGGTTTGGAGGAAGAATCATTAACAACCTGTGATACACTGATGACACAACACTGCATGCTGAAAGTGAAGATGACTTGAAGTACTTACTGATGGAGATTGAAGAGAATACAATCTGCAGTATGGATTACACCTCAATATAAAGAAAACAAAAATCCTCACATCTAGACCTATAAGCAGCATCATGATAAATGGAGAAAAGTTTGAAGTTGTCAACAAATTCACATTGCTTGGTTCTACAATCAACATCAATGCAAGCAGTAGTCAGGACATCAGATGACATATAGCACTGGGCAAATTGGCTGCAAAAGACCTCTTTCAAATGCTGAGGAGCAAAGATATCTCCTTGAGTACTAAGGTGTACCTGATACAAGTCATTGTATTTTGAATCATCTCATATGCATGTGAGAGTTGGACGATGAATGAGGAAGACCATAGAAGAATTGATGCTTTTGAGTTGTGGTGTTGGTGAAGAATGCTGAAAGTACCATGGACTGCTAAAAGAACTAACAAATCTGTCCTGGAAGAAGTGCAGCCAGAAAGCTCCTTGGAAGCGAGAATGGCCAGACTTCTCTCACCTACTTTTGTCATGTTATGAAAAGGGACCATTCCCTGGAGAAGGATGTCATGCGTGGTAAGGTGAAGGGTTGACAAAAGAGGGGAAGGCCCTCAAGGAGATGGATTGACACAGTGGCTGCTGTGATGGGCTAAAGTATAGCAAGGATCATGGAGCTGGTGTCAGACTGGTTTGTGTTTTGTTCTTCTGTGTGTAGGGTCTCTATGATTCAAAGATGCTTTAATGGCAGCACCTGACAACAACAACCACTAATTAAAAAATAGAAGTAAAATTCATGACTAGAGAGCCCATGGATCAAGGGATATCATTGTTGATGGCATATGGATATTGACTGAAAGCAAAGAATACCAGAAATATGTTTTCTTGTATTTACTGACTATTCAAAAGCATTCAACTGTGTGGATCATAACAAATTATGGAAAACATTGAGAAGGTTAGGAATTCCAGGGCACTTATTTCAGCTCATGAGGAACCTGTACATAGACCAGGACAAGGTGTACAATCAGAAAGCGTGTGTGTCACGGTAGAAGTCTTTCACCGTATTTATTCAATCTGTACACTGAGAAAATAATCCAAGAAGCTTCACTATTTGAAGAAGAACATGACATCAGGATTGGAGGAAGACTCATTAACAACCTGTGGTACACACATGGTACAATCTTACTTGCTGTTTTGGTTACCTAGTGCCTGTCTGAAAAGAATATATACCAAATGGAATGGCCTTAACAAACAGGAGTTTATTCTTACAATTTTGGAGGCTTTAAGTCCAAGTTCAAAATGCCAGGCTCTAGGGGCTGGGTGAAACCCCTCAATGTTGGGCTTCAGCTCTGTCTCCTGTTCCTGGCCCACTGAAGCTCAGCTGCTGGCTGCTTAGGCTGAAAAACCCAAGGTCAGCAAGTACCAAGGCACAATCCCCATATTATGAAACCACATGGCAGGCATTAATTCAAGTCCATTAAAAGTCCCAAGATCGGCAGAACATGGCAGGCTGCTGAACAATGACTTGGTTACATTCAGGGTTCAAGCATGCCATAAGCTAGAGACCATTCCCAAAGTTGCTTCTTATATATGGGAATCAGACCACATCTCTAAAGAAGCTACTGAGCTGCTTGTGGTAGATCCCACCAGGGAGTTGATTGTCAGTCTCATCGTGGGGAATAACTACCACCAGCTGCCTAGGTACTCAGCCAGGCCCAGCCAAGTTGACACACAAACTTAACTACCACACTTTCTGAAAGTGAAGATGACTCGAAGCACTTGCTAATGAAGATTAAACATTACAGTCTTCAGTATCTATTACATTTCAACATAAAGAAAACAAAAATCTTCATAAGCAGACCAATAAGCAACATCATAATAAATGGAGAAAAGACTGGAGTTGTCAAAGATTTCATATTGCATGCACAATCAACACCCATGGAAGCAGCACTCAGGAATTCAGAAATTATATTTCACTGTGCAAATCTGCTGCAAATGACCTCTTTAAAGTGTTGAATAGGAAAGATGTCACTCTGAAGAATAAGCACACCTAACCCAAGCCACAGTATTTTCAACTGCCTCATATGCATGTGAAAAGTGGACAATGAATAAGGAAAGTGAAGAAGAGTTGATGCTTATGAGTTGTGGTGCTGGTGAAGAATATTGGAAATAACATGGACTGACAGAATAATGAACAAATCTGTCCTGAAAGAAGTGCAGCTGAAATGCTCTCTTCATCTCACCTACTTTGTTCATGTTGTCAGAAGGGACTATTCCCTGGAGAAGGATATAATGGTTGATAAAGTGGAAGATGAGAAAAAAAAGAGAAGACACTCATTGAGATCAATTGACACAGTAGCTGCAATGATGTGTTCAAGTATGCAAGTATTGTGAGGATGATGCACAATTGGGCAGTGTTTTGTTCTATGTCATTATGAATTGGAACCAACTGGTTGGCACCTACCAACAATAACAAGAGAGAGAAACTTCCAGTCCTTGTTTTGCAATATTTTATCATTGATTTATGCTGTTAGAGTGTTAAAACACTGGCTAGGATCCTGTCTTTTCCAATTGGGTTATGGTCAGGGTGATCATATGTCCTGCTTTCAACTCTCACATCCAGGAAAATCTCTAGATGGCACACAAACCAAAAAAGCTAGTCATTCTATCCTAGCCTTCTATTTCAAACTGATTTATGGATGCCTTTTCTTAATTTTTTCTGCTTTTCCCAGATATTCTCCATTATGAATATGCTTCAAGTTGTTTCTGGATCACCATAACCCTGAGTGTGGCATCTTACTTAGGGAACAATCTGTGTCCAATAATATCCCAATTTCCATCAGTCACATCAAGAATCTCTTCTTGCAAGAATGAAGTAAACCAAAGATGCATGGAAACAATTAATCCAAGGGACTGGTAGACAATGTGATCCTCAGGTTATATGACCTGAGACCAAAATAACTAGATGGGACCTGGCTACCAGTGTTAATTAACCACTTGGAGGAGGATTAGGACAGGAGATCCTGTATAGAGTGGAATAACAATGTGGAAAAAAACTCAAAATCAGAAAAAAGGTCCAGGTTTTCTGGTTTGATAGAGCCTGGTAAGACCCCTGAGACTATGGCCACTACCACCCTTCAGGTCTGTAATTTAACTCATTCCTGTGACTTCCAACCAAACAATAAACAAGCATGTGGGGTGAATATTTATATCAGGTTGATATATTCTTTGGAGCAATCAATCTTGGGGGAACAGAAGGGTAGTGTCTGAACAGGGAGACAGCTTGGGAAATGGCAGTGCACGGGAGGGAAGGATACAGGGAAGAGGTAACTATGGGGATGAAGTGGGAAGAGAGCTATTATATTGTGGGGAATTGCAGTCAATGTCATGAGACAAAATGTGCATGTATGAACTGTTCTATGGAAAATAAATTTTCTCTATAAACTTTCACCCAAATTACAAGTAAAAAAAAATTCTCCTTGCCAATGGATTCTGCTCTCTGTGAGTTCTATAAATTGAAAAATGAAGCTCTGTGAGTTAATGATGGTGAATGGTAATCATTTGTATTTCTGGAGAAATTATTTTGGCACAAAGGAATGACTTTTGCAGCACATAATAGGCATTTAAAAATTCTCTATGGATGAATGTAGGAGGAAATCAATAAGTTAATTAAAAGAATTTTAGAAATGTAAAGCACAACATGAAATGCCTGAAAGGAGTTATTTTGAATATAATTAGATATATGCATTGTCATATATAAATAATTATATCCTTCTATAGAACTTGAAGATATTTGCAAAATGCAGAATCATTTTTCTTGACAGCATGACTGTGAAGAAATAAAGGATTACTTTCACACCACGTTCATTAATCCCCTGGGATTTAGCATTTGCCATTATGCTTTCTATGTGAATCTTTAAATTTGAATCAATGTAGACATTCCCCTTTCTGAATAATTACGGTCAGATATAAAATACATAAAAAATAAATAAGTAGTAAAGAAAAAAAGAAAAACCCACTGCAATAAAGTTGATTCTGACTAATAGCAACCCTGGAGGACAAAGCAGAACTGCCCTCTAAGGCTTCCAGAGCCATACATCTACACTGAAGTAAACTGCCCTATCTTTCTCTTGTAAAGAAGATGGTGAGTTTGAACTATTGACCTTTCAGTTTGCAGCCCAGTGTGTAGCCACTGAACCACCAGGGGTTCCTTCCAAATAGGTGGTAGGAGTATATAAACTTGATTCCAAGAGGATTCAGATGTATTTGGTTATTTAAAAGTGATTTACCAACCACATGAGCAAAATGTTCATGGTAGGAGGAGAGTTTCTAGGTTCATAAGCGAGGTCTCTAGGATATTGGGTCAGTGCGAGACATCTTACTTAGGTGATTTTCTTTTTCCACTTTCTCCCTGACCCACCCACAACAGAAATTTGTGTTAGAGCTCTTAAAAGGAAAGGTGGCAACAAAATACAAGGGACAATGATTTCACAAAAGCTCTTGGAGAACTTGCAAATACAGGACAACCTGTACAGGGTAGTTTATATTGTGATATGTAAAAGATGTGGTTCAGGAACTGGGTCTAGTAAAACTGTAACTTGAGATCAAGGAAACTACAACAGGGCCAATACCTAGAACTGGAGCAGGAAAACTGAATAGTAAAGTGTATCATAGACAATGTAAATAAATTAGAAAAACTCAAACCAAACTCACTTCTGTCGAGTCCGATCCAACTCATAACGACCCTTCCTTGAGTTTCTGAGGTGGTATCACTATGGAAGTAGATTGCCCAACCTTCCTTCTGAGGAGTGGCTGGTGGCTTTGAACTGCCAGCCTTCTAGTTAGCAGTCAAGTGCTATTCTGGTTAGCTAGTACAGCTCTGACAAGAATATACCACAAATGGGAAGGCCTTAACAAATAGGAGTTTATTCTTACAATTTGGAGGCTTTAAGTCCAAGTTCAAAGTACCAGGCTCTAGAGGCTGGGTGAAAGCCCCTCAACCTTGGGATCTAGCTCTGCCTCCTGCTCCTGGCCCACTGGAGCTAGAGGCGTTTCTTTACTCAGACAGCTGCTGGCTGCTGAGGATGAGAAGCCCCACGGTTGACAAGTAAAAAGGCACAGTCCCGAAGTTACCAAACCACATGGCAGGCCATTAACTGAAGTCCACTGTAAATCCCAAGGTCAGCAGAGCATAGCAGGCTGCTGAGCAATGAGACAGCTACATGCAGGATCCAAATGTGCCAAAGGCTAGAGGCCATTCTCAAAGATTCTGCTTATATACAGAAAGCAAACCACATACCCAAAGGCAGTTACTCAGCTGCTCATAGTAGATTCCACCATGGAGTTGATTGCCACTCTCATCATGGGGAATACTACATCCAGCTGCCAGCCACTCAACCAGGCCTAGCCAAGTTGACATACAAACATAACCATCACAAGTGCCTTAGGCACTTAGAACAAATTATTTTGTGCCACTGAGACAGTCTTAAAGGAATCACTCTTAGCTACTTACATTGGCATCTTTTGTAGTTTTGTTACAGACATTCAAGATACAGGCACCAAAACTCAAACCAAACTCACTGCTATAGAGTCGATCCTGACTCATAGTGACCCCTGTTGTGTTTCCAAGGCTATAAATCTTCAAAGAAGTAGATTGCCCCATCTTCTTTCCATGAAGAAGCTGATGGGATTGAAATGGTTAATGTGGGTAGCAGCCAAATGCATTTTCAACTATGTCACCAGAGCGTCTCTGATATAGGCACAGTGGGGAAATATTTTGTAGCCATATATGAAGATCTATTTTATCTCCTTAGATGTTGTTCTGGATTAAATTTTGTCCCTAAATACATATATTGAAATCCTGGCCATATATTGTTGTTGTGTTGTTAGGTGCCATTGAGTTATCTCAGACTCACAGCAACCTATGCAAAACAGAGCAAAACACTGCCCGGTCCTGCACCAGCCTCATGATCCTTGCTATTCCTAAGCTCATCATTGCAGCCACTGTGTATATCCATCTCATTGGGAGTTTTCCCCTTTTTCATTGACCCTCCACTTTACCAAGTATGACATCCTTCTCTGGGGAATGGTTTCTCCGACAACATGACCAAAGTAGGTGAGACAAAGTCTGGCTATTCGCATTTCCAGGGAGCATTCCAGCTGCACTTCTTCCAGGACAGATTTGTTACTCCTTTTAGCAATCCATGGTACTCTTGGCATTCTTCTCCGACAACACAACTCAAAAGCACCAACCCTTCTTTGGTATTCCTTATTCATTGTCCAGCTATCATATGCATGAGAGGTGATTGAAAATACCATGGCTTGGGTTCGGCACACCTTAGTCTTGAAGGAGACATCTTTGCTCTTCATCATTTGATTAAGGTCATTTGCAGCAGATTTGCCCAATGTAATACATTGTCTGAAGTCTTGACTGCTGCTTCCATTGGTGTTAATTGTTGAACCAAGTAATATGAAGTCCTTGACAACTTCAATCTTTTCTCAATCCATCTCAAAATGGTGGACCAGTTGCAAGTATTTTTGTTTTCTTTTTATTGAGGTGTAATGCATACTGCAGACTATAGTCTTTAATATTCATCAGCAAGTGCCTCAAGTCATCCTCACTTTCAGCAGCAAACTTGTGCCATCTGTGTATCCCAGGTTGTTAATGACTCTTCCTCCAAACCGATGCCATGTTCTTCTTTGTGTAATCCACTTTATCAGATTATTTACTCAGCATACAAATTGAATAAATATGGTGAAAGAATACAACGCTGACACACTTCTTCCATATACTATTATGTTGAAATAATTATATTAAATCAGTTGGCCTTAGGCAGAGCAGGTTATCTTCCTTAATGCAACGCAAAATAATGTAATCTAACATTTGAGGACATATCAGTATAGGATGGATACTAAACCTCATTATTTCTGAGTTGAAAAAAAAAATAGATTAGAAATAAGGCAAGCACATACTGGGTAGACAGATGCTACGCAGGGATTGTCTACCTGCTAACGAAAACCCAGCTTTAGCAAGAACAAAGGAATTGATGTGACCAAGACCTTTATTTGGACTTTTGGTCTCCAAAATTGTAAGAAATAATGTAAATTTTGGTTCTGTAAGGCTTCTCACTTGCAGTGTTTGTGTCATAGGAGCACTATAGAACTAAGACAGACCATGGGGAAAAAAAATACACACACACACATATTTAATTTGCCTGTCTTTTCAATTGTTGCCATTGTTATCTGACATCAGGCCACTTCCTACTTATAGAGACCTTATGTACAACAGAATGAAAAAATGCCTGGAACTTGTCCATTCTCACCATTGCTGCTATTTTTGAGCACATTGTTGCAGCTGCTGTGCCTATCCATCTTATTGAAGGTCTTTCTATTTTTCATTGACCATTTACTTTACCAAGCATGATGTCCTTTTTGAGGGATTGATCCTTCTTCATAACATCTCCAAAGTATGTGAGGTGAAGTTTGTCATTCTGACTTTTAGGGAGAATCCTGGCTGTACTTCTTCCAAGACATATTTCATTAATTTTTCTGGAAATCCATGATACATTCGATATTCTTTATTGGCACCATATTTCAAATGCATCAATTCTTCTTTGTCTTCCCTGTTTATTGTTCCGATTTCACATAATTATGTATGAAGTGATCAAAAATAACATGGTTTGTCTCAGGCACACCTTAGTCATCAAAGTGACATCTCTATTTTTTATCACTTTAAAGAGGTCTTTTGCAGCAGATTTGTCCAAAGCAATACATCATTTGATTTATTGACTACTGCTTACATGGACATTGATTGTGGATCCAATTAAAATGAACTCCTAGATCACTTCAATATTATCTCCATTTATCATGATGTTGTGTATTGGTCCAATTGTGAGGATTATGTTGAGATATAATCCATATTGAAATCTTTCATCTTCATTGGTAACTGTTTCATGTCCTCTTCAATTTTAGCAAGCAAATTTGTGTCATCTGGATATAGCAGGTTGTTTATGAGGCTTCCTCCAAGCCTGATGATATGTTCTTCATATAGTCTAGGTTCTCCGATTATCTGCTCAGCATGCAGATTGAATAATTATGGTGAACAGATATAACCCTGTAACCCTGACACACATTTTAGGTTTGGTAGAAGTGGAGACATTTATTTTCACAGTATGCCAAACAGAACTGGAAGTTCATGTCTAAAGGCATACCTCATTTTATTGCATTTTGTTTTATTGTGCTTCACAGATATTCTATTTTTTAAAATGGAAAGTTTGGGACAACCCTGCATCAAGCAGGACTATGTTGTTGTTAGGTGCTGTCAAATTGGCTCTGACTCATAGCAACAACACAACAAAACACTGCCCAGTCTTGTGGCATCCTCACAACGCAGCTCACTGAGGTCCTTTCCCTATTTCACTGACCTTCTACTTTACCAAGCATGATATCCTTCTCCAAGGATTGGCCCCTTCTGACAATGTGACCAAAATAAGTGAGATGAAGACTGGCCATTCTTGCTTCCAAGGAGCATTTTGGTTGCATTTTTCTCCATAAAAGATTTGTTTGTTCTTCTGGAAGTCTGAGTTATTTTAAGTATTCTTTACCAACATCACAATTCAAAGGCCTCAACTGTTTTCAGACTTCCTTACTCATTGTCCAGCTTTCACATACACATGAGGTGATTGAAAATTCCATGGCTTGGGTATAATGAAATCTTTGACTAATTCAGCCTTTTCTCCATTTATCATGATGTTGCTTACTGGTCCAGTTATGAGATCTTTAAAGAGGTCTTTTGCAGATTTTCCCAGTACAATACAACTGATTTCTTGACTGCTGCTTTCATGAGTGTTGATGGTGGATCAAAGTAAAATGAAATCCCTGACAACTTCAATATTTTCTCAATTTATCATGATGTTGCTTATTGGTCCAGTTGTGAGGTCTTTTGTTTTCTTTATGTCGAATTGTAATCCATACCGAAGACTGTAGTCTTTTATCTTCATCAGTAAGTGCTTCAAGTTATCTTCAGTTTCAGCAAGTGAGACTGTATCATTTATATATTGCAGATTGTTAATACATCTTCCTCCTATCCTGATACCATGTTATTCTTCATATAGTCCAGCTTCTCAGATTGTTGGCTTATATATAGGTTGAATAAGTATGGTAAAAGGATACAACCCTGACATACACCCTTCCTGATCTTAAACCATGTAGTAGTATCCCTTTGTTCTGTTTGAATGATAGCCTCTTGGTCTATGTACAGGTTCCTCACCAGCATAATTAAGTGTTCTGGAATTTCCATTCTTTGCAATGTTATCCATAATTTGTTACATCCACACAGTTGAATGCCTTTGCATAGTCAATAAAACACAGGTAAACATCTTTCTGGCATTATTTACTTTCAGCCAATATTCATCTGACATTAACAATGATATCCTAGTTTTACATCCCCTTCTGAATCCAACTTGAATTTCTGGACATTCCCTGTCAATATATTTCTGCAACTGTTTTTGAATTATCTTCAGCAAAATTTTATTTGCATATGATATTAGAGGGATTGTTCGATAATTTCCCCATTCTGTTTGATCACCTTTCTTTGGGATGAGCACAACTACGGATTTCTTTTAGCCAGTTGACCATGTAGCTGTTTTCCAAATATTTGAGCATAAATGAGTAACTGCCTTCAACGCTACATTCATTTGTTGAAACATTTCAATGGGTATTCTGTCCATTCTTGGAGCCTTGTTTTTCACCAATTCCTTCAATGCAGCTTCAATTTCTTCCTTCAATGCCATTGGTTCTTGATAACATGCTACCCCTAGAAATGGATGAATGTGAATCAATTTTTTTTTGGTACAGTGACTCTGCATATTCCTTCCATTTTCTATTGATACTTCTTGTACCATTCAATATTTTGCTCATACAATCCTTCAACATTACAATTTGAGGCTTGAATATTTTTTTCAGTTCTTTCAGCTTGAGGAATGCTGAATGTGTTCTTCCCTTTTAGATTTCTAATTCCAAGTCTTTGCACATTTCATTATGATACTTTGTCTTCTCAAGCCAACTGGTGAAATTTTCTGTTCAGCTCTTAAACAGTTTTCTGTTCATTTCTTTCATTTGTTTAGTTACTCTTTGTTCAAGACCAAGTGCCATAGTTTCTTCTGACCTTGCTTTGGTCTTTTCTTCATTTCTTGTCTTTTTAATGACCTTTTACTTTCTTCATATATGATATTCTTGATTTCATCCCACAACTTGTATGGTGTTCAGTTACTGGTGTTCAATCCATCAAAACTTTTATTTAGATTGTCTCTAAGTTCAGTGAGATATAATCAAGATCTTAGTTTGCCTCTCATGGACTTGTTTTAATTTTATTCAACTTCAAGTTAAATTCACATTCAGCAATTGATTTCAAAGTGAATATTGCAATAAAGTGAGTGAAACATTTTTTTTTTAGTTTCTCAGTGTACATAAAAGTTATGATTGCCCTATATTGCTGTCTATTAAGTGTGCAATTGCATTGTGAAAAAGTTTTAAATATTTTGAGAATAAACAAAA
Source organism: Orycteropus afer afer (assembly GCF_000298275.1). NCBI lineage: Eukaryota > Metazoa > Chordata > Mammalia > Tubulidentata > Orycteropodidae > Orycteropus > Orycteropus afer. The sequence goes on from NW_006921802.1 coordinate 4,126,220, forward strand.
TGTGACAGAGAGACACAAAGTGAATACATACTATTGGAAAAATGGAGGCTATAGACATGCTCATTGGTGATTGGAATGAGAAAATTGAAAACAAGAAGAAACACTGGAAAATATGACTTTGGTCATGGAAATGATGGCAGATATCACGTGATTGAATTCTGCAAAAACAATCACTTATTCATTGCAAATACTTTTTTGCAACAACATAAATGGAAACTATGCCAGTAGACCTCTCCAGATGAAATACACAAGAATCAAATTGACTAATTCTGTGGAAAGAGGCAATGGAGTAGGTCAATAACATCATTAACAACAAGGCCAGGAGCTGACTATAGAACAAACCATCAATTGCTGAATGCCTGTACATTAATATTATTAAAAAAAAAAAAAATTAGTAACCTCTAATAGTCTTCAAAATAAATGTTATTGTAATAACATTGAAGGTACATTAGAGGTAGTTAGGGTAATTACATGCAAAGCTTTCAAATATGCTGACTTTACCAAATTCAAAACCACATTTGACTTTATTTTACTTACTCCTTTAAACAAAGGATTTTGCTGAAATGGGATGTGCCAAGAATACAGAAGTCTTTTAGGACCCAACTCTGCTCTACTTTCATAACGTTTTCTATTCTGTTTATTATCTGGCACCTTGTTCTCTTTTAGGAGCTCTGGTGGCATAGCGCCTAACACATTTGACTACTAGCCAGAAGGCTGGCAGTTCAAATCCACCAGCCACTCCCCAGAAGAAAGGTTGGGGCAATCTTCTTCCATAGTGATACTGCCTCAGAAACCCAAGGAGGAGTTCCAGTAAGATGGCAAAATAGGCAGAAAGACTGCACAGGCCCTCTTCAGCAAAGAAAAGGAGAACCAATTTACACAGATAAAAAAGATAATCCTGGGCCCCTGAGTCTTGAAGGGAAGGATATAGAAGTGGACTAAACTCCAACTAGCAGAAGAATTTGTATGAAAACACCAAAAAAAGAGACATAAGGAGCTACGGCCTGGCAGTAATCCTGATGGCATAGACAGCTTGGATATTGCCGAGTGGTAGTAGGACCTAAGAATTAACCTAAAAATTGGTCCTGCTAGCCAGGAACTGCATGGAGGAGTGCTCTGGTGGCTGGGAAATAAAAAGGGAAGCAACAAAGAGGAAGGCGGGCTGAGCTGTGGACTTTTGTCTTTCTGGAGGGCACAGCCATTTTGAATGTTTACAAGCTGTTTGACCATTTTGGATATTTAAAGTGACAGCATTCTCCCAGATTCCAGGGACTTAAGAACAGGCTCCACTTGCCGGGAACTCAAAGGACATTCTGGACCTGGACTACTGGAAAGGTGGAACATTCCCCTTTTTACTCTTACACCCCACACACTCTTGGTGAACAGAAGTGCAGCCATCCCTCACTCACACCCAACTTCTGGGCCACCAGGAGTTCCATCCGAGTTTGCTTGCTTGGAGGGAGCCTGGGTGTCCTGCCTCACCCTGGCCTGATTTTTTTTTTTTTTTT
>NW_006921802.1:4130232-4154945 GCF_000298275.1 Orycteropus afer afer
CAAAAGAAAAGAGGGAGAGAATACAAATAACATGAATAAGAAATGAAATGGGTGACATCACAACAGAACCAACTGAAATAAAAAGGATAATATGATACTGTGAAGAACTGTACTCCAACAAATTTGAAAATCTGGAAGAAATGGACAGATTTCTGGAAACACAGCACTTACCTAAATTAACACAGACTGATGTGGAAAAGTTGAACAGATTCATAAAAAAAGAAAACATTGAACTGGTCATCAAAAAATTACCAACAAAAAAAGTCCTGGCACAGATGATTTCACCTGAGAATTCTATCGAAGATTCAGAGAACTGACACCATTCCTAATCAAAGTATTCCAAAACAGAAAAAGATGGAATCCTCCCTAGCCCGTTTTATGAAGCAAGCATAATCTTGATACCAAAACCAGGCAAAGACATCACTCTAAAGGAAAACTACAGACAAATATCCCTCATGAATAGAGATGCAAAAATCTTCAACAAAATCCAAGCCAGTAGACTTCAACAACATATCAAGAAAATCACTCATTATGACCAAGTGGGGTTCATATCAAGTAGGCAAGGATGGTTCAACATTAGAAAACAATCAACGTCATCCACCACATAAATAAAACAAAGAAGAACCACATGATCATATCAGTTGATGCAGAAAAGGCATTTGACAAAATCTAACACTGATTCTTGATCAAAACTCTGAACAAAATAGGAATAAAAGGGACATTCTTCAACATAATAAAGGACATTTATGAAAAACCAAAAGCCAACATTATACTCAATGGAGAGAGATCGAAACCATTCCTCTTGTGAACAGGAACAAGACAAGGATGCCCTCTATCACCACTTATATTAAACATTGTATTAGAAGTCCTAGCCAGGCCATAAAGCAAGAAAAGGAAGTGAAAAGCATCCAAATTGGTAAGGAAAAAGTCACACTATTGCTATTTGCTGATAATATGATCCTATACCTAGAAAACCCAGGAGATTCAGTCAAAAATCTATTGGAACTAATTGAGAGATTTAGCATTGTAGCAGGATACAAGATCAACATCCAAATATCAGTTGGATTCCTCTACACTAGGAAAGAGATTGCTGAAAAATAAATAACAAAATCAATACCATTTACAATAATTACCAAAAAAAAATAAAATAAAATACTTGAGAATGAATCATACCAGGGACACAAAAGATTTGTACAAAGAAAACTGTAAAAAAGTACTTCAAGAAACCATAAGAGATCTACATAAATGGAAGAACATCCCATGCCCACGGATAGGAAGATTGCACATTGTGAAAATATCAATTATACTCAAAGCAATCTATACATTCAGTGCAATCCCAATCCAGATGCCATCAATATATTTTAAAGATATGGAAAAACCAATAATTTACTATATATGGGTTGTCAGCTCTGGTAGCATAGTGCCAATGGCACTTGACTGCTAACCAGAAGGCTGGTGGTTCAAACCCACCAGCCACTCCTCAGAAGGAAGGTTGGGCAATCTACTTCCATAGTGATACTGTCTCAGAAACAACAACAACAACTATATATGGAAAGGGAACAGGTGTCAGATAAGCAAAGAACTATTGAAGAAGAAGAACAAAGTAGGAGATCTCACTTTGTGGGATCTCAAAACCTGCTGTACAGTCATAGTAGTCAAAACTGCCTGGTATTGGTATAATGACAGACACATAGACCAATAGAATATAATTGAGAACCCAGAAATAGATCCATTGACCTCTGGTGAGGTGATTTTTGGCAAAGGGCCAAAATCCATTAAATGGGGAAGAGAATGTTTGTTTAATAAATGGTGCTGGCACAACTGGAGATCTATTTGCAGAAAAATGAAAAAAGATCTGTACCTCATACCATACACAAAAACAAACTCCAGATAGACCAGACTTAAATGTGAAACCTAAAACTATAGACTTCCTCAAGGAAAAACTAGGAGCAAATTTAGGGGCCCTAATATATGGCATAAATAGACTATCAAGCATAACCCAAAATGCACAAACAGCAGAAGAGAAACTAGATGAATGGGACCTTTTAAATTTTAAATTTTTATGTGCTTCCAAAGACTTCTCCAAAAGAGTCAAAAGAGAAACTACAGTTTGAGAAAAAATATTTGAAAATGACATATCTGACAAGGGATTTATCTCTAGAATTTATAGAAAACTCCAACACCTCAATAGCAAAAAGACAAATAATCCAATTAAAAAATGGGCAGAAGATATGAATAGACACTTCACCAAGGAGGATATTCAAGTGATCAACAAACATATGAATAAATGCTCATGATCATTAACTATTAGAGAGATGCAAATCAAAACAACAATGAGATATCATCTTGATCCAGCACTAGTAGCAAAGTTCAACAAGACAGAAAATAACAAATGCTGACAAGGATGTGGAGAGACTCGGACTCTGATACACTGTCTGGTGGGACTGTAAAATGGTACAACCATTGTGGAAAGCAGTATGACGATTCCTTCAAAAGTTGGAATTAGAAATACCATTTGACTGAGTCATTCCTTTACTATATATATATATATCCTAAAGAAGAAAGAGCCATGAGAAGAACAGACATATTCACACCCATGTTCATTGCAGCACTATTTACAATAGAAAAAAGATGGAAACAACCTAGGTGTCCTTCAACTGAGACATGGATAGTCAAACTATGGTACATACATACAATGGAATACTATGCAACCCTAAAGAATAACGTAGAATCTACAAAACACTTCATAACATGGATAAACTTGGAGGACATTATGCTGAGTGAAATAAGTCAATCACAGAAGGACCAACATTGCATTAGTCCATTATTGTAAAATTCAAGGAAAGGTTTATCTATGGAAGGAAATTTTCTTTATTGATTACCAGGGGTGGGAGGAGAGGATAGGGAATACTGTTAGGTAGGTAGAGCTAAATATTGATTTGGGTGAAGAGAAGGGCAATGTACCAAATGTGAGTCATCAACATGGTGGCATTGAGGAAGAGGAAGACATGAAGAGGTATACATATAACAAAGATGAACATTTTTGCATGTAGAGTACTGTGCTGTCAGCAAAGGCAAACATGGGTATACAAGTGGGTAGATGAATTGACAGGCTGAACTACTAAGTTTGTCTATGAAGTGGGAAGTGTACCCAAGACCATGTATAGGGTTGGCAGGCAATGGTCCTATAAGTGTATTTGTATGATCTATAAGAATTCCCAGGTGTATAGTAGAGCTGACAAGTGACAAGGTTGTAGTCACTTCTTGGTCAAAGCCAGCTACCCAGAGGGACCGAGTAGTTGAAACTGCGGGCTCAGGATCATAGTCGCAGGGGACATCAAGCTCATTGGCATAACATACTACACAAAACATTGTTCCACCTCTTACTTTGGTGAGTAGCCACTTGGATCTTAAAAGCTTACAAGCAGCCATCTAGAGGCAATGGTGAGTTTCTCCTCATCCATAGCAAAGAAGAATGAAGAAAACCAAAGAGTCACAGAAACAATTAGTCGTATACCATGGTATACCATGCAACTCGCAACCTTTATGACTATGAGACCAGAAGAAGTAGATGGTGCCTGGCTAGCCACTCAAAGGAGTATCTATGTAGGAGATCCTGGGTAGAGAGGGAGAACAATGTGGAACAAAACTCAAAATTATTTGGGAAAAAAAAAAGTTGGGGGGACCAGGTTTGATGGTCTGATAGAACCTGATCTGTGGAACCCCTGAGACCTATGACCCCTAGCTTCCCTTCAGGTCTGGAATTGAACCCACTACTGTGGCTTCCAGCCAAACAACAGATAGGCATATGAGGTGAACATTTACCTTAGGTAGATACACTCCTTGGAGAGAACAATCATGGGAGAAAGAAGGGCTGTTTATGCACAGGGAGATAGCTTAGGGGGCAGGAGTGCACGGAGGGAAGGACACAGGGAAAAGGTAACTATAACTATAGGGAGGAAGTGGAAGCAGAGCTGTCACATTGTGATAAGTTGTAGTCAGTGTCATGAGACAAAACGTATGTGAACTGCTGTATGGAAAGTGAATTTGCTCCGTAAATTTTCACCCAAATCACAATAAAAAAGGTAAAAAGAAACCCAAGGAGGGTTCATTATGAGTTGGATCCGACTCTAGGCAGTGAGTTTGGTTTGGTTTGGTTGCTTTTACATGTTTTACACACCGATTCTCTGCTTCCAACCCCACAACTAGGATTTTCCTCAAGTAGAGATTCTGAGTTCATAAGTGGTGAATGTCAAAGGTCTTTCCTTTAGGCTATCAACTTATAAGCCTATCTTGGAATACAGAGAAATAATTGTTTTATCATGAAGACCATATTGTGAGTTCCATCTGCCTTTAAATCTAATTGCTCTTGAACTTTGCAATATGACCCTGTTACATTATGTGTCCCATTTATATTTCTATCTCCCCTCATCCCATGTCACCTACAGCCAGCCTTTTACTTGGTATTAGTAAATAGAGGAGAGAACAGCATGAACAGGGCAAAGGTATATGTGAAGACACACTTGGAATAAGAGCAAGAATAGTTCTGAGAGGGAATCTGGCTGTTGATATAGTCCAGGGTCAGGTAACTGTAGCTACTTATCCTGTCACCGTCCTGTAGATAATGTGTAGAACTAAAAATCTTACTGTTTTATTGGATTTTGGTTAAATTATCCATTCATCTAGTGGTTACAGCTTTAAAATATACTCTTCATTGTTAATGTTTTCCATTGCCATAGTCAGATAGAATGAGAGGATACAAAATATCAGTGATAATTTCCTATCACATATATCAATCTGTGTGATTTTTCTTATAGGAATGATGGTGAATACTCTATAAAATTGGTTTATAATTTTGCATGTGGTAAAATAGTATCTCTCTGTACCTCTTTAAAGAGAATTATGCAAGAGAGGTCATCTCATTAAATTTGATCTGGCCTGAGGCATCACAGCTTAAAAAAAGGATAGAAGAAAGTTTTTGCAAATTAGGAAAAACTGTGATGATGAATGACTCACTTCATTGTTTAAAAAACAAACACAATAAAATAGGTCAAATGTTAACTACTGAGTTTATATATAGGACAACTGTATTATATATTATGTGTAAATAATAAAATAGCTAGTCAAAACTAAGCTGAGAAAATCATGCAGTAGGAATAAAGCCTGGGAGTTCCACAGAATTTTTGTTGTGACTGTTTCTCTGATTCTAATTCAAACATTATATTCAGAAATAATTGACACCATCATATAAATCATTTGCTTGTGTGGATCATAAAAAATTATGGATAACATTGAAAAGTACTTAATTGTACTCATGAGGAAACTGTACATAGACCAGGAGGCTGTCATTCAAAAAGAACAAGAGGATACTGCATGATTTAAAGTCAGGAAGGGAGTGCATCAGGGTTTCACCATACTTATTCAATCTATATGTTGAGCAAATAATCCGAGAAGCTGGACTATATAAGAACGTGGCATCAGGATTGGAGGAAGACTCACTAACAACCTGTGATATGCAGGTGACACAACTTTGCTTGCTGAAAGTGAGGACGACTTGAAGCATTTGTTGATGAAGATTGAAAACTATCGTCTGCAGTATGGATTACACCTCAGTATAAAGAAAGCAAACATCCTCACAACTAGACCAATAAGCAGTATCAATGGAGAAAAGTTTGAAGTGGTCAAAGACTTCATATTACTTGGTTCTAAAATCAACACCAATGGAAGCAGCAGTTGAGACATCAGACAATGTATTGAATTAGGTAAATCTACTGCAAAAGACCTCTTTCAAGTGCTAAGAGCAAAGATATCTCCTTGAACACTACAGTGAACCTGACACAAGTCATGGTATTTTCAATCACCTCATATGAATGTGAGAGCTGGACAATGAATAAGGAAGACCAAAGAAGAGTTGATGCTTTTGAGTTGTGGTGTTGGCAAAGAATACTGAAAGCACCATGTACTGCCAGAAGAACTAATAAATCTGTCCTGAAAGAAGTGAGGCCAGAATGCTCTTTGGAAACAAGAATAGTCAGACTTCGTCTCACCTACTTTGGTCATGTTTAAGAAGGGATCAGTCTCTGGAGAAGGATATCATGCTTGGTAAAGTAGAGGGTCAACGAAAAAGGGGAATGCCCTCAACAAGATGGATTGACACAGTGGCTGCAATTCTGGGCTCAGGTATAGCAAAGATTGTGGGGCTGGCACAGGACTGGGCAGTATTTCATTCTTCTCTACATAGTGTTTCTATGAGTTGGAGATGACTTGATGGCACCTAACAACAATAACAATATCACTTAACTCAGATCCTTGGTGGTGTGTAAGACATCAGAATTTGTTTTTTTTTTTTTTTTTTCAAGAGATTGTAGGGGGCATTGCAAATGAGAGATACCACATTTCCTCTAAAAACATCGTGCATGTCACTTCCTGTTCTATTTTTTCTATCACTCTGAATATCTCTGTTTACTAGGGGATTTTATTTCTAGTAGATGTGTGTATTAATGATGGAGGCTGGGGTGGGGGAGAAGAATCATAATCTATTAGGCTCTAAATCTTGTGTTAATTGAGATCTAATGATTTCATCAAGCCTGAAAAAAAAATCATAAAAAATGATTTTTGTTGTTATTAGTGGTCAAGTAAGCTCTAATGGTGACTCATCTACGACAGAATGAAACATCACCTGGTCCTGTACCATCTTTATAATTGTTGGCATATGCTTGGGTCCATTGCTTCAGCCACTGTTTGTTTTGAGTGCTTTTCAACCTAGGGGACTCATTAGGCCATGCTCTGCTGTGACTCATAGGATAAGTTTTGGAAGTAGATCAATAGACCTTTCCTCCGAATCTGTCTCAATCTGGCAGCTCTGCTGAAAACTGTCCACCATGGATAATTCTGCTAGTATTTGAAGTATTGGTGGCTATCTTCAGCATCACAGCAACATGAAATTCACCACAGTAAAATCAACTGACAGATGAATGGTGGAAAATACATATATATATATATGTTGTTATTGTTATGTGCTGTCGAGTCAGTCACGACCCATAGAGACCCCTCCTTGGGTTTCTGAGGCAGTATCACTACGGAAGTAGATTGCCCCATCTTCCTTTCGAGGAGTGGCTGGTGGGTTTGAACTGTCAGCCTTCTGGTTAGCAGTCAAGTGCTTTAGGCACTATGCTACCAGAGCTCCACATATATATGTTGTTGTTGTTGTAATTTGCCATCGAGTCGGCCCCGACTCATAGCAACCCCCTCCTCGGGTTTCTGAGGCAATATCACTATGGAAGTAGGAATGCCCAACCTTCCTTCCGAGGAGTGGCTGGTGGGTTTGAACTGCCAGCCTTCTGGTTAGCAGTCAAGTGCCTTAGGCACTATGCTACCAGAGCTCCTACCACATATATATAGGCCAGAATATTATCAAAATTATGATAATATTGCTTGAATATTGCTTGAATATTAGGTTTATTTAAGAACAAAGCTTCTAAAGTAATATAAATTTACATTTTGAAAAATATGTACATATTTTTAGTTCATAGTTACCATTATACTGAACAAGCAAAAATGTTTGATAACAAGGAGTGGGCAACTACCCCTCTTTTGCTCTCCCTCCTTTCCTATCTTACTACCTTTTTCCACCCACTCATGTGTCAGAGGGATTGCACTCTCTAATAAAATACAGCATAAACTACTTCAGACTTTACCTATTAGAACCCCAGTTAAGACAATTAAGTGATAATTAAGTATATTTTTATATGTTTTGCATCCAAAGTGACTCAAGATAAACCTAGAAACATTTTGCATAGTATAGCTGGTGTGATAATTAAATTCTTTTTTTATATTAAAAAGTTTCTTATCTAGGTCATATTAAAACTGAGTATATCTTTCCACCTAGATGGAGACATTTATAACAGTTGTCTGGCAGCCTATCCATTCTTGATTGCACCTTAGAGAGTAACAAAAACTGACATAAATTTTTGAAAGAGAAAAAGGAACGGGATTGTTTGAGAAAACACTTTTCATAAAAACTCAGTATCTTCAAAAATATCAAAGATTTTGACAGTCTTTTTGAAATATAAATTTGTTTCCACAGAATCAAGGCTGACTCTTATAGATCCTTCAGGTTCTCTGGGATAGAGGTGGAAAATTCTGATGCAGACCACTAACTCCTAACTGTAGCACTGATCTGGACACTGGAAAAGCTGAATGCACATACAGAGATGTCTCAGAAATTTGGCAAAGATGAAGCATTTCCATTCTCAGTCAACAACCTCTGTTAAAGGAAATAGAGAAGCAAGCAAGGCAAGGAGTAGCACCCTAGATAGAACAAGGAAGTGGTTTCAGCGGGGAGATAAAAACTCAGGTGTCTTCCTTTGTGCTTTGCGTCTACTTTGAGCTGATTGCACCCTGTTAGAAAGACCATCACTGCATCCACTGTAGATTTCTAAGTAATAACAGCTAGAATGTAAAGAGAATGACAATTTATTTAGCAAAAAGACACTAAGGATTTTCTTCTACACAAAGCAGTGTAAACTTTTGCTGGCATCATAGTAACTTTAAAACACCTTCCTCATGGGGACAAGGTTAGCAGAGTTTGGGGACCAATTGTCTATAAAACAAATCCCTATGACTGCTTTGTTCTGGCAGCGTATTTAAACTTACCAAGTGTTCAGAGTAGGCTTAGTTATAGGCAAGGTCTCCATTTTCCAAGAATAACTTCTTGGTGGTTCTAAGTTACAGAAATTTGAAGGGAGCTCAAATGAAAATGTCCATGTAGTCTCTTTATCACTTGGTCAGGAGAGGTACATTGCAAAAGATTTCCTCAGGAAAGATTTCCTCAGGAAGAGAGAAGAATCTATCTGATAGGCTCGAGGATCTTAGCAACCTCTTAGAACAGATACCAAAGCCAGAATAAGCCATACACAGTAATTCAGTGCAGTTTTGTTACATGCATGGATAAACTGGGAAAAAAAAAATGCATTTCCATTGAATCTATTTCAATTCATAACTATCCTATTGGACAGAGTTGAACTGCCTCATAGGGTTCCTAAGGCTGCAAATCTTTACAGAAGCAGACTGCCTTATCTTTCTACTGGGGTGTTGCTGGTGGGCTCAAGCCATGAACTTTTGGTTAACAGCAGAATGAGATAATCACTATGCTACCAGAGCTCTTTATGCATGCATAGATGATGACTATTAGAGACAATAAATGATGAGTTTTTGTTTTTCTTCCTTCATATCTATGAAAAGTGTAGTCAATTTTAGGAAGGTGAAGATAATAAAGATGAATATGTTGAGACAATAAAACGTATTGGTGTTATGGGACAAGGTTAATGAGTAGTGAGTACCAAGATGCTAAGGAAAATCATAAACTTTATCCCAAACTGTGGAAGTTACTTTAGTCTTTGTATTCAGTATCACAGAGAAAAATAACTAATTTCACATTTTTCCAGCTCAGAATATATTATATCAAGAAATGATTTGGCAATCTTAGCTCCACTCAAAGAATTACTGAAAAGAATAACTAAAACGATGGTTGTTGACCAGTTTCAAAAAATATGTGTATTATACTAATACTGCTTAGTGTTGCTGATGTGACAGTAATAGCTTTGATTTTATCCCAGTCTTAAGGGGAAAATTTCAGGATATGAATTGCAGTTATTCATAGTAGCCAAATGACAACTTGCATGTCAGAGGAATCCCTTTTCAATCTCATTCTATTCAGTCTTGATATTAAATACCTGGTAAATTGAGTTGAGAGTTTGCTAATTGGATTTGTGGACAATCCACAGCCAAGAATAAATGCTTTAGAAGAGGATTAAAGTATAACAGCATTCTGATAAACTCTAGGAAATAGGTCACTGTCCAAATGAGATTTCCTAAACGCCTCTACAAAGACTCAAAGCATTAAAAAGAAAAAAAAAAAAATTCAAATACCTAAATAACAAAATTCATTACTCTCTAAACAATATTATGTACACTCACATTGACCAAATTTTTATTTTACTACGTTTTCTTTTGTTCTAGATCAAAGTTTTCTACTCTTTCATTTCTCTTATTCACTTCTGCCATATCTGTGTGTCTTTCTCAGAGATATGCCAAATTTCCCCCATTGTTACTCCTCCCATTTGTGTTAAAATAGGATTCTTTATAGATTGTATTAGTTATAGTGAAGGATTGAATTGGCTGTTCCCAGGAAAGCTGCCATATGCTTCTGAACTTGTGTTACCTGCCATGGAGTTGGCCCCTGATTCATGGCAAATCCATGCACAATAGAACTAAATGATGCCCAGTCCTGTGCCATACCCATAACTGGGTACAGAAGGGACCACTGTGATCCATAGGATATTCATTGGCTGATTTTCAAAAGTGAACTGTTAGACCTTTCTTCCTAGTTAATCTTAGTCTGAAAGCTCCTCTAAAACCTGTTCAACATCATAGCATCGCACAATGGTTGGCTGCACTTGAAGTGCATTGGCCAGGAATCAAACCAGGGCTCCCTGCAAGGAAGGTGAGAATTCTACCACTGAACTAAAACAATATCTCATAGAAAATTTCAGGAATTCTTTTCATGCATCAAGTGGTCAGATGGAATCTAATAACATGAGACTTACTAAGTACAAAGGGAGTATTTACTATTTTCTTCATCTGCATCTTTCACATTGGGGGTCTTGATGAATTCAAGTGTCACTCACAATCACCTCATAATTTTTCTATAGCACAAGATTATCATTTATGTTTACATTGCTTGACCTATAGACATTTTTAAATCAATATAAGATGCTGCCCCCAAATATTTTGCCAAAATCTTCAAGCAACAATACTTTGAATATTAAAAGTAGCTTTACTTGTTTTCTTTTATTTATTTTTGAACCTGTACGGGTATATTTTGACCTCACAATTTAACCACTTTTCTATTGCCTTTAATTATGATAATTAAAAGGCTTTCTATAATGACACCTAACACTTGCAATAGTAGGGCCATAACCTCAGAAAAAATCACTATGTTTATATTCAATGCCTGCCTCCTTTTTCACTAAATCTAACAGGTGCCTCCTATAATCATCTAAAAGTAGTATTGATTGAGATTGCTTTAGGCTCATGTGTTTTTCCTAAAGATAACATTGTTGTTAAAATAAATAATTGAAAGAGGATGTGATGGACAGAGGCATCTACCACCCAGATCCCCCTTCAAGAAAGGACTCAATGTCTCACCTACTGTGAGTGATATTGGCCAAGAGTCCTTAGCTCTTTGCCATATACAGGTATAAACTCAACTTCTTGTGCCTGATTTCTGGGCCTGAGCCAATTTTCAGACCTGGACTCATGATTAAAGAGAAAGCTGTATCCCCAAGGAACTATGACAATTGTTACAGTAATGATTCTCCCAGCCCTTCCCAAAAAGGACCTATGTGTACTTACTCAAATAACTTATACTGAGAGAAGTGAAATATGAAAAATGAAGAATGCTGCAAATAAGGTCCATGGCTATTGATACCTTGAGACCTGAAGCATTCTTATAGCTCCTCTGTTAGAGTGGATGTGGTAGTTTAGATTATATGTCAACTTGGCTGGGCTTGGTTTTGAGTGGCTGGCCAGCTGGATATAGTATTCCCCATGATGAGACTCTGGTAGTGTAGTGCCTAAGGCACTTGACTGCTAAGCAGAAGCAGTCTTCTGGTTTGAACCACCCACCAGCCACTCCTCGGGAGAAAGATGAGGCAATCTACTTCTGTAGTGATACAGCCTCAGACATACAGGGAGGGGTCACTATGAATCGGGTCCGATTCAACGGCACATAACAACAACAACAACAACAACACAAGACTGGTAATCAACTCAATGGTGGAATCTACTCTGAGAAGCTGAGTAGCTGCTTTAAAGATGTGGTCTGCTTCCAGTACTTAAGAAGGAACTTTGAGGAAGGTCTTCTTCAGCTTCTAGCATGCTTGAATCATCCATGTAGCTGAGTCGTTATTCAGCAGCCTGCCATATTGTCTGCTGATTTCAGGACCCTTAATGGACTTGAATCAACGGCCTGCCATATGATTTAGTAATATGGGGACTGTGTCTTTTTACCAGCCGCCTTGGGGTTTGTGAGCTTCAGCAGCCAGCAGTTGCCTGAGTGAAGAAAGCCTCCAGCTTCACTGGGCCAGGATCAAGAAGCAGAGCTGAAGCTCAAGGTCAAAGGGCTTTCATCCAGCCCCTAGAAGCTGGCACTTTGAACTCGGACTTAGCCTACCAAACTGTAAGAGAATAAACTTATTTACTCAAGCCACCCATTTGTGGCATTTTTGGTTAGAGCAGAATGGAGCAACCAAAACAGTGGAGTAATGTGGGAACCAGGAAACAAATTGAGTTCTATCCAACACTAGACTCATAATGGTTCCACTTGGTCTACTCAGCCACTTAATGGTCATATTCTCTGCACTGAAATGTATAATTAAGGTGGATATATTAATCTTAGGTACAATCCACATTGAGTCCTTTACCCAAAGAGTAAAAACCATGAAGTTGGAAATCCAGTTGAAAACCCATGAAAGTATTCTCCCTGACAAAATAATAAATTAAAATGAGAATTGCACTCTGGGGTAGGAAGGAAGAAATAAGTATTTCTGTCAATACTTAAAGGATATGTGGGTGGTGTTTCTCATCCTATCTCCATGTAATTCAACTGTCTGGCTCCTCCAGAAAACAGAAGGATCCTGAGGATGACAGTATACTACATGTAGTAACCCCAATTCTAGCCTCCATGTCTCAAGTGGTATCCTTGTTTGAACACATTAGTATGACATAAGGTACATGGTTTGGAGCCTTTGATTTAGCAAGGAAAATTTTTCTTATCCCAAGAAAAGGTCCCTGAGTGGCACAAGAGTTTTGTAATTAGCAGCTAACCCAAAGGTTTCCAATTCAGACTCAGCCAATGGCTTCATGGAAGAAGGCCCTGGAGAGCTGCTTCCATATAGATTACAGTGACATTTATTTATTTATTTAAAGAGAATCAGGAGAAGTTTACATTCACGTGTTATATATAAAAGTATACATCTATAATTCTGCCCTGGAGCTATGTTAATTTTCTCTTCCTCTGTCATAACATATTCTGTAGTGATCTGAACTGCCTGGATAGCTTTCAGAATATCACAGTAATCCACTACATCATGCCAATCAAGCTGGACTCACAAGAAGTGATTAACATGTTAGAGCCCTGGTTAGGACATATGAGCTCCAGAGACTGGGAGATAAACCTTACAAATGTTCAGAAGTCTTCCACATTGCTAAAAATTTTATGTGCTGAGTGGTCACAGCTATGCCAGGACATACCACACAAAGTAAAAGACAAATGATTGCATTTCACACTGTGCACCGTGAAGAAGAAAATACAGTATTGTAAGGTTCTTTGGGTTTTGGAGGCTGCATATCCCATACTTAGGAGTACTGATATGCTCCATATTAAAATAAATAAATAAATAAAACTCACAGATGTGGAGTCAATTCCTACTCATAGTAACACTTTAGGCTGGAGTTTAACTACCCCATAGGGTTTCCAAGGCTCTAAGTCTTTACAGAAGCAGACTGTCTCATCCTTCTCCTGTGGAATGGCTGGTGGGTGCAAACCACAAACTCTCTGATTGGCAGCACAGTGCTTTAACCACAATACCATCAGAGCTCCTTGGTCCATATACTGAGTAACAAAAAGGACTTCCAGCATAGAGAGGGATCTAGGGCAAGAAAGAGCATGTCCAGGCTCTGATGAAAGCTGTCCTGCCCCTTGGACCATACAACCCTATGATACTAGAGGTTTTTTTTTTTTTTTTTTTAAGTGGGAAAGAAGCCGTATAGAATATATGGCAAGACCCAGTGAGAGAATCAGTGAAGACCCCTGAAGTTCTGGAATATGGCCAAACCATCTGCAGTGTAGAATAATACAGCTTTTGAAAAATAACTCCTGACATGCTATGGAACCCTAATGCAGACAAAGCACCTGGCCATAGTACATCAAGTGCCCACATGCCTGGAACAGTCCTTCAGGAGTTATCAGGTGGGCCCAGAAACATTCTATCCATCATAAGATGAAAGTGATACATTTAGAATCTAACCTGAGCAGAACCAGAGAGAGTAAGCAAGTTACACAAGCAAAGTAGCCCAGGCCTCATGTTACCCAGCACCATGCAGCTGCACCATTCTCTCACATCACATCTGTAAACCTAAGGAGGGAAATCCCTTGTGACAGTTTGATGGAGGAGAAAAAAATGCAAAGTTAGTTAACAAATGGGTTGGCTCAAAATGTGCATACAATTCAAAACTGTATAGCAGCTGTGCTATAGCTTCAATTCAGGGTTGGTCTTAAAAGACTGTAGTGAGGAAAAATTGCCACAAAGGCACAGCTTCAGTCAGACAGAAAAGTGACCCAAGATTAGAATGTGTTGTTATTGTTGTTGGTAGATGCCGTCAAGTCATCTCCAATTCATAGCGACCCTGTCTATGCACAGCAGAATGAAATACCGCCCAGTCCTGAGCCAGCTCCAGGATTCTTGCTATACTTGAGCTCATCTTCCCTGCCATCATGTTAATCCATCTCATTGAGGGCCTTTCCCTCTTTCCTCAACCCTCTACCTTACCAAACATGACATCCTTTTCCAGGGAAGGGTCCCTTCTGACAACATGACCAAAGTATGTGAGACAAAGTCTGGCCATTCTCACTTCCAAGGAACATTCTGGCTGCACTTCCTTCAGGACATACCTGAAGGAAGGTATGTTCTTTTAGCAGTCCACAATACCCTCAGCATTCTTCAACACCACAGCTCAAAAGCATCAATTCTTTTTCAGTCTTCTTTATTCATTATCCAGCTCTCACATGTGTATGAGGTGATTAAAAATACTGTGGCTTGTGTCAGGTGCACCTTAGTCCTCAAGGAGACATCTTTGCTCTTCAGCACTTGAAAGAGGTCCTTTCTAGCCTATTTGCCCAGTGCTATACATCGTCTGCTGTCCTGACCGCTGCTTCCATTGGCGTCGATGGCAGAACCAAGCAATGTGAAGTCTTGACAACTTCAATCTTTTCTCCATTTTTCATGATGCTGCTTATGGGTCCAGTTATAATGATTTTTGTGTTCTTTATATTGAGATGTAATCCATACTGCAGACGGCATTCTTCAATCTTCATCAGTAAGTGCTTCAAATCATCCACACTTTCAGCAGAGTTGTCATCAGCATATTGCAGGTTGTTAATTATTCTTCCTCCAATCCTGATGCCACATTCTTCTTCATATAGTCCAGCTTCTCAGATTATTGCTCAGAATACAGATTGAATAAATATGGTGAAAAGATCCAACCCTGAAACGCACTCTCTTCTTGATTTTAAACCGTGCAATCTTCCGGTCTTCTGTTCAAATGACAGCCTCCTGGTATATGCACATGTTTCTCATGAGTACAATTAAGTGTTCTGGAATTCCCATTCTTCTCAATGTTATCCACAATTTGTTATGATCCACACAATCAAATGCTCCACCATAGTCAATAAAATATAAGTAAACATCTTTCTTCAGTAAGATCTGAATTATCTTACTGAAGATAATTCAGAAATGGTTGCAGCAATATATTGATAGAGAACTTCCAGAGGTTCAAGCCAGATTCAGAAGAGGACGTGGAACAAGGGATATCATAGCTGTTGTCAGATGGATCTTGGCTCAAGGCAAAGAATACCAGAAAGATGTTTACTTGTGTTTTTGTTTTATTGACTATGCAAAGGCATTTGATTGTGTGGATCATGACAAATTATGGATAACATTGAGAAGAATGGGAATTCCCGAGCACTTGACTGTAGTCATGAGGAATCTGTACCTTGACCAGGAGGCTGTCATTCGAACAGAACAAGGGGACACTACATGGTTTAAAATCAAGAGGGAATGCGTCAGGGTTGTATCCTTTCTCCACACTTATTCAATCTGTATGCTGAGCAAATAATCCGAGAAGCTGGACTATATGAAGAAAAACATGGTATCAGGATTGGAGGAAGAATCATTAACAACCTGAGATATGCAGACGATACAACTTTGCTTGCTGAAAGTGAGGATGACTTAAGGCACCTACTGATGAAGGTTGAAGAATACAGTCTGCAGTATGGATTACATCTCAACATAAAGAAAACAAAAATCCTCACAACTGGACCAATGAGCAGCATCACAATAAATGGAGAGAAGATTGAGGTTGTCAAGGAATTCACGTTGCTTGGTTCTACAATTGATGCCAACAGAAGCAGCAGTCAGGACATTCGACGACGTATAGCATTGGGAAAGTCAACTGCGAAGGAACTGTTTCAAGTGCTGAGGAGCAAGGATATCTCCTTGAGGACTAAGGTGCGCCTGACACAAGCCATGATATTTCCAATCGCCTAGTATGCATGTGAGAGCTGGACAATGAATAAGGAAGACTGAAGAAGAGTTGATGCTTTTGAGTTGTGGTGCTGGCGAAGAATGCTGAAAGTACCATGGACTGCTAAAAGAACTAACAGATCTGTCCTGGAGGAAGTGCAGCCAGAATGCTCCTTGGAAGCAAGAATGGCCAGACTTCGTCTCACCTATTTTGGTCATGTTGTAAGAAGGGACCATTCCCTGGAGAAGGATGTCATGCTTGGTAGGGTGGAGGGTCGACGAAAGAGGGGGAGGCCTTCAACGAGATGGATTGATACGGTGGCTGTGATGATGGGCTCAAGTATAGCAGGGATTGTGGGGCTGGCGCGGGATCGGGCAGTGTTTCGTTCTGCTGTGCATGGGGTCGCTATGAGTCGGAAAGGACTCGACGGCACTTAACAACAACAACAACAAACATCTTTCTGGTATTGTTTGCTTTGAGTCAAGATCCATCTGACATCAGCAATGATATCCCTATTCCTCATCCTCTTATGAATCCAGCTTTCATTTCTGGAAGTTCTCTGTCAATATACTGCTGCAACCGTTTTTTGAATTATCTTCAGTAAGATTTTACTTGCATGCTATATTAATGATATTGTTTGATAATTTCCACATTCTGTGGGATCACCTTTCTCTGAAATGAGTACGAATATGGATCTCTTGCAGTCAGTTGGCCAGGTAGCTGTCTTCCAAATCGCTTGGCATAGCTGAGTGAGTGTCTTCAGTGGGGCAGCCATTTGTTGAAACATTTCAATGGGTATTCTGTCAATTCTGTGAGCCTTATTCTTCACCAATTCTTTCAGTGTAGCTTTGGCTTGTTCCTTCAATACCACTGGTTCTTAAACATATGCCACCTCATGAAATGGATGAACATTGACCAGTACTTTTTGGTACAGTGATTGTGTATTCCTTCCATTTTCTTTTGATGCTTTCTGAATCATTTGATATTTTGCCCATACAATCTTTCAGTATCGCAACTCGAGGCTTAAATTTTTTCCTCAGTTCTTTCAGCTTGAGAAATGCTGAGAATGTTCTTCCCTTTTAGTTTTCTAATTCCAGGTCTTTGGACATTTCAGTATAGTAATTTGCTTTGCTCAAGCTGCTCTTTGAAATCTTCTGTTCAGCTCTTTTATCTTATCATTTCTTTCATTTGCTTTAGCTACTCTTTGCTCAAGGGCAAGTTTCAGAGTCTCTTCTGACATCCATTTTGGTCTTTTTTTTCTTCCTCATATTTTTAATGACCTCTTTCTTGCTTTCTTCATGGATGATGTTCTTGATTTCATCCCACAGTTTTTCTGGTTTTTGGTCATTGGTGTTCAATGCATCAAATCTATTCTTCAAATGGTCTCCAAATTCAGGAGGGATATATTCAAGGTCATATTTTGGCTCTCTTGGACTTGTTTTAATTGTGTTCAACTTCAACTTGAACTTGCAGATGAGCAGTTGATGGGCTGTTCCACAATTAACTCCTGGCCTTGTTTTGGCTAAATATATTGAGCTTTTCCATCTCTCTGGTCAGAGATGTAATCAATTTGATTCCTGTGTACTCCATCTTTCATCCAGCCCCTAGAGCCTGACACTTTGAACTTGGACTTAAAGTCTTCAAATTGTAAGAATAAACTCCTGTTTGTTAAGGCCATTGCATTTGTGGTATATTCTCCTCAGAGCAGCACTAGGTAACCAGAACAAGGATCATATCATCAGCGAATAGGGATAATTTGACTTCTTCCTTACCACTTTGGATGCTTTGATTTCCCTTTCTTGCCTTATTGCCCTGGCTCGTAGTTCTAACACAATGTTGAATTGAAGTGGTGCTAGAGGGCATCCTTGTCTTGTTCCTGTTCACATTCTCCATTGAGAATAATATTGGCTGTTTGTTTTGCATAGGTGTCCTTTATTATGATGAGGAATGTCCCTTCTATTCCTATTTTACTGAGAGTTTTGATCAGGAATGGGTGTTGGATTTTATCAAATGCCTTTTCTGCATCAATTGATAAGATCATGTGGTTCTTTTTCTTTGTTTTGTTTTTGTGCTGGATGACGTTGATTGTTTTTCTAATGTTGAACCATCCTTGCATAACTGATATGAACCCTACTTGGTCATAATAAATTATTTTTTTTTATATGTTGTTGGAATCTATTGGGTAGGATTTTGTTGAAGATTTTTGCATCTATATTCATGAGGGATACTGGTCTGTAGTTTTCCTTTTGAGTGATGTCTTTGCCTGGTTTTGGTATAAATGGTATACTTGCCTCATAAAATGACTTGGGAGGATTCCATCCTTTTCTATGTTTTGGAATAGTTTGAGTAGGAAAGAGTGTCAGTTCTTCTCTGAGTGTTTGGTAAAATTTGCCAGTGAAACTGCATGGGCCAGAACTTTTTTAGTTGGTAATATTTTGATGACCTGTTCAATTTCTTCTTTTGTTATGGATCTGTTCAACTTTTCCACATCAGTCTGTGTTAGTTTAGGTAAGTGGTGTGTTTCTAGAAATCTGTCCATTTCCTCCAGATTTTCAAATTTGTTGGAGTGCAGTTCTCCAGTATCCTGATATTATCCTTTTTATTTCAGTTGGTTCTGTTGTGCTATCACCCAAGTCATTTTTATGCATGTTATTTGTATTTTCTCCCACTTTTTCTTTCTTAAATTTGCCAGTGGTTTGTCAATTTTATTGATCTTTTCTAAAAACCAACTTCTGTTCTTGTTGATTTTTTTCTATACCCCTTCTATTTTCTGTTGCACTGATTTCTGCTTGAATCTATATTATTTCCTTTCTTCTGGTGACTGTAGGCTTTTCTTGTTGTTCTTTTTCTAATTGTTGGAGATGTTGGTTTAAAGTGTTGATTTTGGCTTTATTTTCATTTTTTATGTGTGCATTTATTGCTATAAATTGGCCTCTGATCACTGCTTTTGCTGTGTCCCAAAGATTTTGGTATGCTATGTTTTCATTTCCATTTGATTCAAGGAATTTTTGAATTTCAATTTTTATTTCTTCTCTTACCCAGTCTTTCTTAAGGAGGGTGTTGTTCAGTTTACATTTGTTTACTCTTTTTCTGTTGATCTTCCTATGGTTGATTTCTGATTTGATAGCATTATGATCTGAGAAGATGCTTTGCTATTTTAATATTTTTAAATTTTTTAAGACTTGCTTTATGGCCTAAAATATGGTCTATCATGGAAATTTTTCCATGTGGACTGGAAAAGAATGTATATTGTACTGTTGTTATGTGAAGTGCTCTATAGAGGTCTATAAGGTCAGGTTGGTGGATTGTAGTATTTAGCTCTTCTGCATCTTTGTTGAGTTTCTTTCCAGTTGTTCTATCTTACATTGAAAGTTGTGTGTTAAAGTCTCCTACTATGACTGTGGAGTCATCTATTTGCCTTTTCAACTCTTTTAAATTCTGATTTATGTATTTTGAGGCTCTTTCATTGGGTGCATATACATTTATTATGGTTATATCTTCTTGTCCTATTAATCCTTTAATCATTATATAATGTCCTTCCTTGTCTCGTATGGTGGTTTTTCTCTTAAAGTCACTTTGATTAGAAATTAATATTGGCACTCCTGCCCTCCTACAGTTGCCATTTGCTTGATATATCTTTTCCAACATTTAATTTTAAGTCTATTTTTGTCTTTGCCTGTAATGTGTGTCTCTTGTAGACAGCATATTGATGGGTTTTGTTTTCTTATCCAATCTGCAACTGTCTGTCTCTTGAATGGTGCATTTAACCCATTAACATTCGGTGTAATTATTGACAGGTATGAATTGGTTGCTCTCATTTTGTTATGTGTGTTTTTTCATGGTGTTCCTGGTTTCTTTGTTCCATATTATTTTCTGTGCTGAGCTTGTTATGTTTATGAATTGTGTTATCATTTCTTTTGTTGCTGTTGTTTTAGTATATGCTGAATATTTGTGCTTGTCCTCTTTTTTATTGTGATGTGAAGGTTTATCATTTTTCTTTGAGGTTACCCTGTGGTTTACAATTTTCTGCCTGAGTTTGGAAGAGCCCATTCTACTCTGTTGACTTCCTCACCATTTAGAAGTTCTGTAACTACACAGCATTTTCCCACTTTTTGGTTTGTAGTTGTCCTCACTTGCCAATTGATGTCTCTAGTATCTTGTTTATAATCTTGTAAGCTTATTTTACTTTGGATATGTCCATAGCTGTGGTTTCTGGGTTATGTTATCTTGTGTATTAATGGTCAGTTGTTGTTTGCTATTTTTGGTTGTCTGTTCAAAGGACTCCCTTTAGTATCTCTTGTAAATTTGGTCTGGTTTTAACAAATTCCCTTAGTTTCTGCTTATCTGGAAATTTCCTAATTTCACCATTATATTTGAGGAACAATTTTTCTGGGTATATAATTCTTGGTTGAAAATTGTTCTTTTTCAGGGTTTTATATATATTATCCCCTTGCTTTCTTGCTTGCATGATTTCTGCTGATAAATGATAGTTGTTCTTACTAGTTGTCCTTTGTAAGTAACTTTTTGTTTTTCCTGTGCTGCTTTCAAGATTCTTTATTTGTTTTTGGTTTTGATGAGTTTCATGATGATATGTCTTGGTAATTACCTTTTGGGGTCTATCCAGTTTGGGGTTTGTTGGACTTCCTGAATGAATATATTTTCATCTTTCATCATATCAGGGAAGTTGTCTTCCAACAACTCTTGGACAATTTTCTCAGTGGTTTCATTTTTCTGTTCCTGTTCATTCTGGAATTCCAGTGACACATAGGTTATTCCTTTTGATGGTATTCCACATGAACCTATGGCTTTCTTCATTTTTTTTTTTTTTTTTTATCTTTTTTTCTGATTGATCCCTTTCCAAATATTCAGGTAGTTGTCTTCAATCTCATTAATTCTGTCTTCTATTGCATCAATTCTACTCCTTTACCTTTCGATGTGTTATCTATTTCTAACAATTTAGTATTAATCTTTTGGATTTCTATCTGTAGATTTTGAATCATTCCTAATTTTTCATTTATTTTGTCATCCTGTTCTTGTATTTTCTTCCAAAATTCTTCTAGGGTTTGGTCTGTGTTTCCCTTGATCTGTCTCTCAATCCTTTAAAGACACCTAAACATAATCCTTTTGAATTCCTTTTCAAGGAGTTCCAATGCTGCTTCTTCCTCGGGGATGTGTTCTGCATATATTTTCTGCTCCCTTGTTTCTACCACTTATTCTTGCTTCTTTGTGTGGACTGTGATGGTTTGTTGTCTCTAAGACATTGTGGCATTATTGTATTTATATCTCTGTTAACTGCTTGTGAAGAGCAGCTAAGGGTGAGTCAGGCTCTTCTTGGTGTTTGTTTATTGTTGGCCCATTGGTGGAGAAGGAAGTGGTGGCTCTCACGCAGTAAGTGAAGATGCAGGAGTTCTGGGTGTAGTTGTGTTGTATGAGGACTGTTGCTCTCTCCCACTTAGTTAGATAAAAATAACAATTGAATAGCCATCCAAAAAGTAGAAGCAAGTGGACAAAAAAACATACCATGTAATCACACAGGAACAATAACTAAAAAAAGAAGAAAAAAACCTGCAATGTCTGGAAAGAGGGCAATAAAGGAAAAAATGTAGAGTAGGAAAATAATTAAGGAAAAAAATGGGGAAAACACAAAAAGAAAAACACAGAATGGGGTGAACCATGGTAATAAAATAAATAATTGGAGCTAGGAACAGGGAAAAGAGAAAAAGCTGAAAAGTAGAACCTGAGTAGGGAAGAATAAAGGATAATAATAAAAAAGACAAAAGTAATAACAGTAATAGTATATTTAAAACAGACAAAAACAAACAAACTAAAGATAAATAAATAAATATTGAGGCAGGGTGGGGCAGGGCATTCAGGCTTTGTTGGAGCACATAGACTGGGATGGAATTCCTGATGGCCTAGAAGGTGGGTGGGAATGAGGGATGGCTGCACCACCGTTCACCAAGGGGTGTGGGGTACAAAATTAACAAGGAGATTGTTGCATCTTTCCAATGGTTGGCATCAGGAATGTCCTTGTGGTTCCGAGCAAGGGGAGCCTGTTCTTAAATCCTTGGAATCTGGGAGAATGCTGTTGCTTTAAATATCCAAAATGGTCAAATCCCTTGTAAACATTCAAAATGGCTGCACTCTTCAGACAGACAAAAGTCCACAGCTCAGCTTGCCTTCCTCTTTGCTGCTTCCCCTTTTATTCACCAGCCATGAGAACAGTCCTTCGTGCAGTCCCTGGCTAGCAGGGCTGATTTTTTGGTCGATTCTTAGGTCCTTACACCACTCACACTATCCAAGTTGTCTGTGCCATCAGGATCACTGCCAGACAGCAGCTCTCTATGTCTCCTTTTTGGTGTTTTCATGTAAATTTTTCTACTAGTTGGAGTTTAGTCCATTTCTATAACCTTCCCTTCAAAGCTCAGGGGTCCAGGATTATCTTCTGTTTCCATGTTAATTGGTTCCCCTTTTCTTTGTTGAAGAGGGTCTGTGCAGTCTTTTTGCCTATTCTGCCATCTTACCGGAATTCATCTATTTATCATTTTTAATGATCTACCTGGAGATTTTGGGTTTTCTGCTCTGGCAACTCTGGGCTCTATAGGGTTAGAAGTCCTAATCCTCAAAGAGGAACACTTCCTTCAGTGTACATAAGAGTCCCATTGAATTATAAGTTATGATTGCTAACTGAACATTTTGGGTTCCTAGTGTCCAAGGGCTGGGAGCTAAGAAAAGGAATAATCAACTTTGCAAAATAATTGACTTGATCATCAAGATCACACAATGGAAAGAAAAGAATACATGGGTAACCCAGGTAATCCACAAGGGTTCTTTGTTCCTAAATGATAAGGGTCTAATCACACTCCAGATAATCCAGTAAGTCCACCAGAGGTTCTTACAAAGGATGAGTGAATCTAGAATGGATAGTAAAGACATGTTTAGTTTCCTAGGGCTGCCATCATGAAATACCACAAAGTGAGTAATATTTTTTTTTTTTTTAATTGTGATTTGGGTGAAAGTTTACAGAGAAAATTCATTTTCCATACAGCAGTTCACATACACGTTGTCCCATGACATTGACTACAATTTACCACAATGCAACAGCTTCCCTCCCACTTCTTCCCCATAGTTACCTCTTCCCTGTGTCCTTCCCTCCATGCACTCCTGCCCCCTGAGCTGTCTCCCTGTGCATACACAGCCCTTCTATTCTCCCATGATTTTTCTCTCAAAAGAGTGTATCTACCTAGTGTAAATGTTCACTTCATATGCCTGTCTTTTGTTTGGTTGGAAGCCACAGGCATGGGTTCAAATCCAGACCTGAAGAGCAGCTTGGGGCCATAGTCTCAGTGGTTCCATCAGGCTCTACCAGACCAGAAAATCTGGTCCCCCCATTTTTTTTTCCCAAATGATTGTGAGTTTTGTTCCACATTATTCTCCCACTCTATCCAGGATCTCCTACATAGATCCCCCTCCACGTGGTTGACAGTGATAGCCAGCCACCATCTAGTTTGTCTGGTCTCATAGTTGTATAGGCTGAGGATTGCATTATGTACCAGTTGCTTGGACTAATTGTTTCTATGAATCTTTGGTTTTCTTCAGTCTTCTTGGCTCTGGATGAAGAGAGACCCATCATTGCATCTAGATTGCTGCTTGCAAGCTTTTATGATCCCAGTCGCTACTCACCAAAGTAGGAGGTGGAACAATATTTTGTGTAGCATGTTATGCCAATGGTGAGAGATGTCCCCTTTGACTATAGTCATAAGACCACAGGTCTAACTGTTCACTCTGTCTGGGTAGCTGGCTGTGGCCAAGGAGTGACTACAAGCTTGTCCCTTGTTAGCTCCACTATATACCTGGGAATTCTTATAGAACATACCAATACACTTGTGGAAACATTGTCTGCCAATCCTATACATGGTCTTGAGCACACTCTGAAGTGGGTAAGTTTAAAGAACAGGAATTTATTGTCTCACAGTTCTGGAGGCTAGAAGTCCAAATCTGGGCTTCAGCCATATCAGTTCTTTCTATGAGCTCTGATGGAAAAACAAAAAACAAACAAAACAAATAATTGTTCCATACCTTTCTCCTAATTTCTGGTGGCTGCTGGCAATCTTTGATATTTCTTTGTTGATTATAGATGTATCTGTCTCAGTCATCTGTGTTTTTCTCCTGTGTATGACTCTGTTTCCATGTCTGTCTTTTATAAAATGTTTCTCAAAAGGATTAAGATTAGGACTCCAGATGGATCAACGACTTAAATGTGAAACCTAGAACTATACAGTTTCTCAAGGAAAATTTAGGCTCAAACTTAAGGGCCCTAATATTTGGTATAAATAGACTACCAAGCA
>NW_006921802.1:4156235-4206416 GCF_000298275.1 Orycteropus afer afer
AAAAGGATTAAGATTAGGAACAACCCCACTCCAGCACAATTTGTTAATTTAGTGATAACATTTGCAAATCAAAAACATTTCCCCAAACAGGGTCACCTTTATCACCAGTGCAGTGGTTCGGACATCAACATATGTTTTGTCGTTGGATGCCATCAAGTAAATTCCAACTCATAATGACCCATTGTGACAGAGTAGAACTGCCCTACAAGGTTTTATTGGCTGTAATGTTTACTGAAGCAAATTGACAGGTTTTTTCTACCACAGACCTGCTGGATGGGTCTGAACTGTTAACCTTTTGGTTAGTAGCTGAGTGCCTAACTGTTGCACCACCAGCGATCCTTAACATGCTCTAAGGCTACACAATTCAAGCCATAATGAGGAAGTAGACAATGAGCATCAGTTCTGGTGGCTGGGGCACTAACCATTCTCTCCTAAATTTCCTCTAGGCAAAGAGAACCACCAGGACCCTAGATTTGCTGGGAAAAAAAAAGATGATCAAGAAGACTGAGATGTCCCAGATATTGAGTGCTGTCAGCAGACAGTCTCCATTTGTAACCGCTATTGGTTTTCCCAAACTTCTGAGAGCCATCTTACCCAAAGTCACATCCTTCTCTGGTGGTCCACATCTAATGACTAATGAAGATGCGAGAATAAATGTCCGGCCATTTTAGCCCCACAAGGGATAATGCTAATGAGCCAGTTTAGCTTCAGACCTCAACTTCTCCTGCTCTTTTGTCTTCCCTTCTACAGGTGTTGAAGCTCAGAGCACTCATGAATAAACATCCTGCATCTTAAATTCCATCTAAAATATCTATTTCCCAGTAAACCCAACAATCAACAGGTGGTTTGTAGCATTAGAAACCTACTTAGGTCTTAAATATAAGGTGACTCTCTTTTTTCTAGTTAAATATGAAAAATAAACATCACTTTTGGTCATATGAGATGGTTTATGTTATACATATGGCATATATTTGTTTAGCTCATATATCAAAATCACTCTATGAGCACCAATAAGCTCTGTAAATTCGACTTGTAGCAACCCCTCCTTGGGTTTCCAAGGTGGTTTCTCTGCAGAAGTAGATTGCCCAATCTTCCTCCTGAGGAGTGGCCAGTGGATTTGAACTGCCAGTCTTCTGGTTAATAGTCAAATATCTTAAGCACTATGCCACCAGAGTTCTTATATGAAGTGTATATATCGTTGCATTTAGGAACTTTTGTCATAAGAGTGTTCACATATCACTCTTCCTCAAGCTGTTATTACCTCTTTTAGTTAATTTTATAAAGCTTAGTGCTGACCAAAAATAATCAATTGCCTATTATGTAGCATTGCCTACTATAATTTTAAAAACATATTAAAGCATCAGTTGCTTTTAATTCCAAATAGATATGGTGGTATAACCCACATTATACTGCATACTCTAATAGACCAAGGCCTCTGTGATGTTGTTGTTGTTATTATGTGTCATTAAGTTGGACCCAACTCATAGCGACCTTTCCTTGGGTTTCTGAGGTTGTTTCACTACGGAAGTAGATTACCCAACCTTCCTTCCAAGGAGTGGCTGGTGGATTTGAACTGCCATCTTTCTGGTTAGCAGTCAAGTGCCTTGGCACTACGCTACCAGAGTTCCCTGACCTCTGTGATAGTGAAGTATATTTCCAAATGTCTTGGAATTTTGGTGGAACATTTGTGTCCAAACATGATTGATAGAATTTTATTCATCCCTTCCTTTTCTTCCTCAATTTTAGAGGTAACTAATCCATTAGCTATCCTCTCTGCCTGTCTTTTTCTCTCTCATGCACACACACATATGCACACACTTGCATATACAAAATGTGCTAAAATTCTAATTCTATTTATCATTAATAAATAGTAATGCAAACATATTTCTTGGATACCTCTGATTATTAGGGGCTCTGCTCTGTTCTTCCTCCTCTACCTCTGAGTGTTACTATTTAATATGATGGTATTACTTTTCTTGTAACCATAATTATATCTAGTATTTGGAGTTATAATGGTCTATGTATTAAGATGGTTGTGAAAATAGTGTCCCTACAGTGAACTTTTCTAATAATATTGTTGTTGTTGTGTCTGTCATGTTGATTCCAACTCATAATGACCCCATGAGACAGAGTAGTACTGCCTCATAGGGTTTCCTAGGCTGAAAACTTCATGGGAGCAGATAGCCAGGTATTTTCTCCTGCAGAGTGACTCATAGGTTCGAACTGTCTACCTTTTAGTTAGCAGCCAAGCACTTAACCATTGTGCCATGAGGGTTCCTCTTTCCTAAAGATAAGTACCTGTATTTCTTATTTTACAATTACATATTTTGGATTAAAAAATATAGAAACATATAAGGTGATAAATGAAAGATACCTGCAATCTTATTCTACAGAAGTAGCAAACAACCCAACTCACTGCCATTGAGTCTATTCAACTCATAGCAATCCCTGCTTGGGTTTCCAAGACTGTACGCTATGTAGATTACCCAACCTTCCTTTTGAGGAGTGGCTGGTGGGTTTGCACCACCAGCCTTGTGGTTAGCAGTCAAATGCCTTACACAGTACACCACCAGAGCTCCTAGAAATATCAGACCCTATTAAAGGTTTGGTGTACAATTTTTTTTCTTGTTCATTTATTTATATATTTTAAACAAAAGAGGTATCACATAATAAATAAAGTTCCAACATTTTCCTTTATTTATCAATGCACCTTGTTAATGAAGATATTTAGAAGACACCCATTTATACTGTTGTTGTTTGCCATCAAGTCAGACCTGACTGATAGCAACTAGTCAGGGTTTTTGGTTAAAAACACACAAATAAGCAATCCATTGGGAAAGTGACTCTGGATAACTTATAGAGAAAAGGAAGAAATGCAAGGACAATGGGAAACTGTTAGAATTAATCAAGCATTGGGAAAAAAAAAAAAAGAAAAAGAAATAGACCTGTGCAAGAAGAAGGAAGATAAAGTCCAGTTTAGAAGTCATGTGCCTAAGACCCCTGCCACTGACACTGTGTTGCTGCTACTGTCAGACCCTGGCAGCTCTGTCAAGGCCCTTGGCTGTACTTGGAAAGGTGAGTATTATGAGTGCTGGTATCGGGTGATTATTGTCTTCTCTCCTATAGCAAAAGGAATTAAGTCTTAGGTATTATAAATGTATTAACTTTTTCTATAGTCTTGTCAAGGAATATAAAGGACCTCAATGCCTTGAGGACTTCTAAATTTGTGGCCACTTGTGGCAGCATAACCTCCTTATAAAATGATCTTAAAGTATGGGTGACCCTCAAAGAATCACTGTTAGTTTTCTAGGATTTTAAGTGAAGTGGACCATGTAATCTGTATTCTATTTTTAGTCATCTCTGAGCCTTGAGCCTTGGGGAGGTTCAAGATAGGAAAAAGTGGCTCTTTACCTGAGAATGTTTCACAGTGATGAGGTAGGGAAGACGCTGCTCAGCAACTAAGAAGAAAGCACTTAGCTCTGAGAGTTAGATATTTTTCTCTCAGGACTAATTTGATTCTGTGCTATAAAATCCTATAGTCATTATCAAGTAGCACTGATTAAATGTTCAAATGTCCATGGTGCTATTCTAGGAACCATACAAAGAGAATTATCCTGCCCTGTAGGACTTTAAAACCAAAATCAGAAATTTATTACCTATAAGGTGTCATTTGGTACCCTGGTTTTGATGAGAAGTGAACACTAGAATCCCTTAAGAATGTTTTAGGCTCTTGAGCACACAGTTTGGGGATGTAGCATTCTTTTGATTTTTTTTTTTTCCTTCCATGCTATTTAACTCATAATTTGGGGATAATACTGAGCTTTAGAGAAAACACAAATTAAAATGTACACTATAATTTTGTTTCTATAGAACTCAATACAAAAGGATTTTGGTTCATTTGTATGAATCATTATTATCTTGAGCAAGTCAAACTGGATAGTTTTATATAGCCACATGAATACATAAAAGAATTTCTGTGTGCCTTGTCTGTTGTAACAATCATAGCAGAGTTTTACTTAGTCTTTAACTCCTGCCCTTTGTAAGCTATAAAGAGTAAATCTCAAAGTCATTCTCTAGAAAAATGTTGCACTATATTCTATGCCCATAGGGACCACACTCTGGATATTCTAATATGGCTCTGGGTTTTTTGAAATACTTTCTTTTATTATTGGCCTCATAAACCAAAGTATTATCCTGGAAATCCCAGTATTATGACATTCAAGCCTCATCTCCCAAACTTTCTTTGTATACACCTCGTCAGAGAAAGAAAGATGTGGCAGTATGCTTCCTTAAAGACTATAGCCTTAGAAACCCTATGGGCAGCCTGGGGTTTTATGGAATAAACTGGAGGAGCTTACATGCAGTATTGCATAGAAAAGGTGAAAGAGGAAAGCTGAAGCTATCCTGGTCTCCCTGTTACCAAGGATATGTATTTTGTTTATTTGCACACAACATATCATCCTATGAGTGAGGTATATAACCAGAAAAAAAAAAAATTCTCCCTCTTTACCTACAAGATTAATTTTGTAAGCCTGCATTTTCTGATTAATGATACAGCAGGTTAGAAGAACCCATAAAGGCACATTTTTTGATGTCACCATATTTATGGAGACGGTGGAAATGATACGATGTCATATGATTTCTGCACTTGAGCAAGAGACAGAGAAAGTTACATGAGCTCAGGACAAGGAGAAAAACTTCTCTGACAAGGAAAAGGAAATGGGATGGAGAGATCCAATCCAAGTCTCCTTATCAGTGATTAGTCTAAGGCCTCGTCTCAGGTGGTCTGGATGGGAATTGTAGAAGACCATCCTTCCAACACCCTGAGTATCAGTGGTACTTAAATTGTAATCTCTTTAACAACATTGGACCTAAGAAATCCTTACAGTCAGGTTAACCCTTTTGACTTCTTCACTAGGGCTTGGGATCAAATCAGTAATTTGCACATACTATGTGCTGTAATAACTAGATGTATGTTCCATGGTTTGCCATACTGATAGTTTGAAGTTTAAATTCATAACAACTAGAGTGATTCTGGCAAGATGGCACATGAGGAGGTCTAAGATCATGGTCTCCCTCTCAAGAACATCAAAGAAAGCAACTAGAATCCTGTATTCAGCCCTATAAGAACTCTGATATGGTGGGTAAATAACTGAAACAATAAATTGCAACAGAATAAAGACAGGAATGAATTATACAGTAGAAAAAGCACTTGTTACTCTGTTCCTGTCTCTGCCTCTGCTTCTCCCTGCAGACAGAGAACTCTAGTAGCCCTACAGCTACTTCCATAACACCAGTCAACAAACAGCTCACCTGTGCACTGAGAAGTAGAATCTTAGGATTCAAAATGAATAGAACAAATTTCTTGGGCAGACTGTTCAGGGTAATCCTGGACCTCTTCCTTCTAGTATGGCAGATGAATGACTGCAAACTCAGCTGTAGTTGACACATGGTTCTTCTTTTCACTGGGAATGGCTCTGGCTCTGAAAAAAATAAGACAGATCTTGCTAGTGGAATGTTTAGGAGGCATATATGGACCAGTCTGGAGATGGCTTGAAAGACTGAAAATGTGGTCTGGCCAGACTTA
Organism: Orycteropus afer afer; assembly: GCF_000298275.1. NCBI lineage: Eukaryota > Metazoa > Chordata > Mammalia > Tubulidentata > Orycteropodidae > Orycteropus > Orycteropus afer. The sequence continues at coordinate 4,161,823 of NW_006921802.1, forward strand.
GAACACTTACACAGTGATGGATAACCAATGACCAAGGTGCAAGGGGTTCAGAGTATGCTTTCTAATTGGTTTGGGAGCAGCTAAAAGAGTCCTCAAAGGGAAGGGGGAGGAGCAGTAACAAAAGACTAAAGGCTGCACTCTCTTGGGGGCAGATTAATTAGTGTGTACTTTTGGACATTTTGGGAAAAACTAAAACTCTGGTTTGGCCTAAGGTGGATATAACACAAGGGAGGAGAAGGAATGACAATCAAAATATTAAGACAGTATCCTTTTAAGACTTTCTTGCAGAAGATGGCAATGTTGAAAGTATTGTATTTTTGGAAGAGTTGAGAGAGCCAAAATCTTTTAAAATTCTGATGTTGCAGCTTCAAAAAAAAAATAACAAAGCACACAAAGAAACTAGTAATCATAGCCTATTCTAGTGAACAAGAAGAGGAATAGAAATAGTATTTATAGAAACCCAAACAATGAACAGAAATAATGGACACAATGGATGAGGTACAAATTTCTCCACATCCTTGCCAGCACTTGTTATTTTCTCCCCCCACCCTATTTCCTTGTTTTTATCTAATAGCAGTCCAAGTGATGTGCAATGGTATTTCATTATGGTTTTGATTACCATTTCTCTAATGATTACTGCCCTTGAAGATATTTTTATGAGTTTTTTGATCATTTGCATTTCTTCTTCAGAAGAGTGTTCATTCAATTTATTTGCCCATTTCAAAAATTGGATTGATTGTCTTTTTGTTGCTAAATTTTAGGAGTTCTTAATAGACTGTGGATATTAAATCCTTATCCAATATATGATTCCTTGAAATTTTCTCCTAATTTATAGGTCGTTTCTTCATTTCTTTTATTTTTTCAAAGTTTTTATTGTGATTTGAGCAAAAATTTATACAAGTTGGTTTTCCATTCATCAAGTCATACACATTTTGTATCATGACATCGATTGTAATACCTACTATATAACAGCACTCTTCTCACTTCCCAGTATTTCCTGTTTCCATTTGTCCTTTTTCCTATCCCTTCATGCCTTCTGAGCTTTATCCCTGGGCAAATGCTGCCCTTTTCATCTCATATGGTTGATTGTTCTAATGAGTGCATACTTCCCTGATGATATTGTTCACCTTATATGTCTGTCTATTGCTTGGCTGAAAGATGAACCACAGGGGGTTTCAGTACCAGGCTTGAAGGGGGACTAAGGGCCACAGTCCTGGGAGTCCTACCATTCTCTCAGACCAGGAAGCCTGGACTTTTTTTTTTTTTTTTTTTAATGATTTTGAGTTTTGTTCCACATTTTTCTCCCACTCTATTCAGGGATTCTAATGTGATCCCTTTCAGAGTGGCTGGCAGTGGTGGTGGCCAGGCACCATCTAGTTTTTCCAGTCTCAGGATTAAGGAGGTTGAAATATATGTAGTCTGTTAGTCCTCTGGACAATTTGTTTCCAAGTGTCTGATTTTCTTTACTCTTCTTTGCTTTGGACAGGGAGAGACCAATAGTCTCACCTTAGATAGCTGCTTGCTAGCTTTTAAGACTCCAGTCACTAACCACAGTGGGATGTAGAATATTGTCTTTGTAAACAATGTTATGCCGACTGATTTAGCTGTACTCCAAGACTTTGGTCCTATGCTCCAAAGCCCAAAAATTTATTACCTCAACTTGTTTGTTTATGGCTAAGAAGTTTTCATAACTTTGCCCCCTGTTTTTTCTACTATTTACATAGATATATTTATAGCACATACAAATACATATGTAGAAATATCCTCTGCCAAACCTATATATGATGCAATCCTGTTCACCTACCCATATCTGTTCAGCTTGCCTATCTGTCTATCCACTCACAGATTGTTGTTGGTTATTACTGATATTACATGATTGTATATGTAATAGTATTTACTCTTCTTGTCTGTAACTCTGGTGCACTTACTTGTGTCTTCCTTTTTCTCAGTAATATTGTGCTGATAATTCCCTTAATATATATTGTTTTTCACTTCACCGAAATTAGTACCCATCTACTATCTAGTTAATGATTTTCCCTCCCTCCTCTCCCATCTATGGTAATCATTAAGAATAATTCCTTCTATGTGTAAACCATTCCTTGACTTCTTATAATAGGGGAATCAGGTAGTATTTCTCTTCTTGTCATTGACTTATTTCATTCAGCATAGTGTCCTCCAGGTTCATCTGTGTTATGAGGTGTTTTGCAGATTCTTCTTTACTCTTTAACATTACACAGTATTCCATTTTGTATATGTACTCTAGTTTATTTATCTATTCATCCATTGGTGGACACTTTGATTGTTTCCATTTCTATGCTATTGAAAATAATGTTGCAGTGAACATGGGTGTGCATGCATATATTTGTGTCCCAGCTCTTATTTCTCTAGGATATATACCTCATAGTGAGATTGCTTTATCAAATGGTATTTCTGTTTCCATTTTTTTTAAGTATACATTATACCATTTTCCACAATGGTTGTTTCATTTTACAGTCCCACCTGCAGTGTATGAGAGAGAGTTCCATATCTTCACATCCTTGCCAGAATTTGTTTTCTGTCTCACTGAATTTTGCTATTGTTGCTGGCATAAGATGATATCTCATTGTTGTAATAATTTACATCTTTCTAATGCCTAAGGATCTCAATCATTTCTTCATGTGTTTATTTGCTGCTTGAATGTTTTCTTTGGTAAAGTATCTGTTAGTGTCCTCTGCCCATTTCTCAGTTGGATTTTTTGTCCCTTTGTTGTTGAAGTTTTCAATAAATTTTAAAGATATTTCATGCCTAATATTTTTCTCAATCTGTAGCTTTTCCTTTTGCTCTTTTGGAGAAATCTTTTGATGTGTAGGTAGGAGTATTTACTTTTCAGGAGGTCCCAGTCATCTAGTTTAACTTCTACTGTTTATGCTTTCTTTTTGGTTGTGTTTGATATTCTATTTATGCCATAAATTAGGGCCTCTAAATTTACTCTGTTTATTTTCCTTGAAGATCTTCATAGTTTTAATTATATATTCAAATCTTTGATTCATCTTGAGTTAGTTTTGTGTATGGTAAGAGAAATGGATCCTGTTTCATTTTTCTGCAAATGGATATCCAGTTTTGTCAATATAATTTATCAAAGAAACAGTCTCTTCCCATTTAATGGATTTCAGCCTTTTGCCAAAGATCAGCTGTCCATAAGTGGATTGTTTTACTTTTGGGTTCTCAATTCTGTTCCATCAGTCTATCTATCATTTGTATTAGTGTGAGGCAGTCTTAACTATCATGACTCTATAGTGTTGTTGTTGTTGTTGTTATGTGCCATCGAGTCGGACCCAACCCATAGTGACCCCTCCATGGGTTTCTGAGGCAGTATCACTATGGAAGTAGATTGCCCCATCTTCCTTCTGAGGAGTGGCTGAGGGGTTTGAGCCCCCAGCCTTCTGGTTAGAAGTCAAGTGCTTTAGGCACTACTCTTACCAGAGCTCCTGGTGATTCCTTAGAAATCTGGAATTGGAGATACCATTTGACCCAGCAATCCCATTACTAAATATATATCCTAGAGAAGTGAAAGCCAGGACAGGAACAGCTATATGCACACCCATGTTCATTGAAGCACTATTTACAATAGCAATGAGATGGACGCAACCTATATGCAAATCAACAGAAGAATGGGTAACCATACTATGCTACATACACACAACAGAATACTACTCAACACTAAAGAATAGTGTAGAGTCAGCAAAACTCCACATAACATGGATGAACTTAGAGGACATTGTGCTGAGGGAAATAAGCAATCACAAAAGGACAAATATAGTATTAGTTTGTTGTTTTGGAGGGTCAAGGAAAGGTTTATATATGGAAGGAAATTTTCTTTGTTGGTTGCCAGGGGTGGGAAAGGAGGGGAGGGAACACTGCAAAAAAATAAGAAGAATGTGTTGACCTTTGTCACTTTAGTTTTGTGTATTTAACTGTATACAAATTATATTTCAATAAAATGCATTAAAAAAAAAAAAAAAAAGAAGACAGGGAAGGAAGAAAAGACCAACATGGATGTAAGAAGAGAATCTGAAACTTGCCCTTGAATGGACAGTAGCTAAAGCAAATGGAAGAAATGACAAAATTAAAGAGCTGAAGGGAAGAATGCAAAGAGCAGCTTGAGAAGATAAAATCAATTATTATATTGAAATGTGCAAAGACCTGGAGTTAGAAAACCAAAAAGGAAGAATACACTTGGCATTTCTCAAGCTGAAAGAACTGAAGAAAAAATTCAAGCCTCAAGTTTCAATACTGAAGGATTCTGTGGGCAAAATATTGAATAATGCAGGAGCAATCAAAAGAAGATGGAAGGGATACACAGAGTCACTGTTTGAAATAGAATTGGTCATTGTTCATTCGTTTCACAAGGTGGCATATGATCAAAAATCAATGGTATTGAAGGAATAAATCAAAGCTGCACTGAAGGAATTGGCAAAGAACAAGGCTCCAAGAATTGATGTAATACTCATTGAGATGTTTCAACAAACTGATGCAGTGCTGGAGGAACTCACTCATCTATGCCAAGAAATTTGGAAGACAGCTACCTGGACAACTGACTGGAAGAGATCCATATTCGTACCCATTCCAAAGAAAGGTGATCCCACAGAATGTGGAAATCATTGAACAATATCATTAATATGACACACAAGTAGAATCTTGGTGAAGATAACTGAAAAGCTGTTGCAGCAGTATATTGACAGAACTTCCAGAAATGCAAGGCAAATTCAGAATGAGACCTGGAACAAGATATCATTAATGATGTCTGATGGATCTTGGCTGAAAGCAAAGAATATTGGAAAGATGTTTACTTGTCTTTTATTGACTATGCACAAGCATTCTTTGTGGATCATAACAAGTTATGGATAACATTGAGAAGAATGGGAATTTTAGAACACTTAATTGTGCTTATGAAGAACCTGTACATAGACTAGGAGGCTGTTGTTGAACACAACAAGGGAATACTGTATAGTTTAAAATCAGGAAAGAAGTGTGTTAGGTTTCTATCCCTTTATCATTCTTATTCAATCTGTGTGCTGAGCAAAGAATCCAAGAACCTGGATGATATGAAGAAGAACATGGCATCAGGATTGGAGGAAGACTCATTAACAATTTGCAATGTGCAGTTGACACAATTGTGTTTGCTAAAAGTGAGGATGACTTGAAGTACTTATTGATTAAAGACACTAGTCTGCAATGTGGATTACACCTCAACATAAAATGAAAATCCTCACAACTGAACTTATAAATAGCTTCATGATAAATGGAGAAAAGATTGAAGTCAAAGATTTCATATCACTTGGTTCCACAATCAACACCAATAAAAGCAGCAGTCAAGAAATCAGATGACATATTGCACTGGGCAAATCTGCTGCAGACGACCTCTTTAAAGTACTGAAGAGCAAAGATGTCTCTTTGAAGACTAAGGTGAACCTAACCCAAGCCATGGTGTTTTCAATTGCCTCATATGCATATGAAAGCTGGACATTGAATAAAGAAGACCAAAGAAGAGTTGATGCTTTTGAGTTGTGGTGTTGGTAAAGAATACTGAAAGTACCCTGGACTGCCAAAAGAACTAACAAATTTCTCCTGGAGGAAGGTTAGACAGAATATTCCTTGAAAGTGAGAATGGCCAGACTTCATCTGACTTATTTTGGTCATGTTATCAGAAGGAACCATTCCCTGGAGAAGGATATAACACTTAGTAAAATAGAGGGTCAATGAAAAATGGGAAGGCCCTCAATGGATGGATTGACACAGTGGTTGCAACGATGGGTTCTGGTATAGCAAGGATTGTGAGGCTGGCACAGGGCCAGGCAGTGTTTCATTCTGTTTTACATAGGGTCATTATGAGTCAGAGCTAACTCTACGACACCTAACAACAACAACTTTAAAATAGTCTATTCCATCGTGATATCGGAAGCTCTGGTAGCATAGTGGCTAAGGCACTTGACTGCCCACCAGAAGGCTGGCAGTTCAAACCCACCAGCCACTCCTCGGAAGGAAGGTTGGGCAATCCTACTTCCATAGTGATACTGCCTCGGAAACCCAAGGAGGGGTCGCTGTGAGTCAGGCCGACTCGACGGCACATAACAACAACAACATCGTGATATCATCTCTTGGTTGGCAGGGTATTATTATTATTTTTTTTCTTTCAGGGTTTTACATATGCCATCCCCTTGTTTTCTTGCCTGTAGGGTTTCTTCCAAGAAATCAGAGCTTAGTCTTATTGGTTCCCCATTGTAGGTAACATTTTGTTTTTCCTGAGTTGCTTTCATGATCTTTTCTTTGTCTTTGGTTTTGGGACATTTGATTATGATATGTCTAGGTGGCTGTTCTTTTGAAGTCTACCTGTATGGAGTTTGTTGAGCATCTTAGATGGATATCTATTTATCTTTCATTATATTAGGAAGTTTTTGTTAGCAAAAATTCAACAATCCTCTGTTTTTTGGTTTCCCCTTCCATTCTAGAATTCTGATTACCTGTAATTTTTCCCTCTTGATAAACTCTAAAAAAACTCAGTGCTCTTGAGTCAGTTCCAACTAATAGCAACCTCTCCTTGGTTTTCTGAGATAGTATCTCTGTAGAAGTAGATTGCCTAGTCCGCTTCTGAGGAGTGGCTGGTGGGTTTGAACCTCCTGCCTTCTGGTTAGCAGTCAAAAACCTTAGGCACTGCACCCCTAGAGCTCCTTTCCTCTTGAGAGTGTCTCATATAATCTTACTATCTTAGGCGTTGAAGTTTATTTATTTTTAAATTTTTCCTCATACAAATTGTTTTTAAGGAATTCCTCTTATAATTCACCAATCCTTTCTTCCTTGGACTTGATGGTACTTTTGTCTTTTCAATATGTTCTCTATCTCCAAGATTTTAATGTTAATTTTCTTAATTGCTAATTACTGTATTTTGTATTTTTTTCTGATTTTCTATTTATTTTGTCATTTTGGTCTTGTATTGTTTTCCCGAATTCTTCAAGGATATTGTCTGTGTTTTCTTTGACTTTATGAATTCCTTTATCTCTTGGGAGGCCCTATAGGTAAATCTAATGAATTTCTTATCAGGTAGTTCTATTACCTGTTCTTCCTCAGGGAGGTTTTCTAGTTCTTTATTTTGGTTACTTTCATGCACCATTTTTCCTTGTTTCTTTGTTTCACTTAAAATTGTCTATTTTCTCTGAGACATTTTCGATTTTCTGTACATATTTGTTGATTCTGATTCTTTGTTTTGCTTTGTTTTGATATATCAGGTAGGGTGGAGTAGGTGTGGTACTTTCACTAGTGTGGCAGCACTGGGACTCTCCCTGTCTCTGGATGTGTGGAGTAACTGGAGAGAGTGAGAGTGTGGGTTTCTGTCTGCTGGTCATGAAGAACAGCTGCATGCATGGCGAGCTAGCTTTGTTCATTGTCTGTCATTAATCCAGTGGTACAAGGGTGGGTGATGGCATTCACCTTTTGGGTAGGGTGGTAGGTAGTAGGTGTATTTGATATGGCTGACTAGTGAGGAAACAAGTCCATATTCCACAAAGGAGGGATATGACAAAAAGAAATAAGTAAAAAATAAAGGAAGAAGACAAGAGAAAAATAAACAGATAAAAATGACAGGAAGCTATTGCATGTTCCATGTGAGTGTGTACTCCTAGCCACTGGAGAGACTGTTGTGGAGGATGGAAGGCACACCTTCCATAGAAACACATACCAGTGGAGGCAGCAGAATCCTGTTGTGTGGTCTGTACATTCCTATACCCCAAACATGGAGGTGGAAGGCTCCTAGAAGGCAGTCCACACTCTGCACACCCTAACAGTACAGACAGAGGGCTCCTGGCCCTGGTTTGTGTGATCGTGTACCTCTAATGCGGAGGCTGTAAGGTATAGCTTCCATTTCAGGAGAATGCACCCTTTACAGCTCATGGATGCCAAGTACATAGGAAGTGATCTGCATTCACACGGCTTGGTCTGTTGGATGCACAGTATGGTGGGTGGCTGCTGGTAGTGGGAGGTGATCTGAGTGAAGTGGATGTGTGGAGGTCACCAGGAGAGCCATCTTTAGCCACCATTTTGGTAATGATGGGAGGACCTCACTCTTGGACACTGGGCAGGTGTGGTGGAGAAAGTGAAATAATATACATCTCTGGTGACTTTTCTGTAGCATGGGCCTATTTTGGGAAGGTACAGGCAATCATCAGGTTCCTGCCTTGAATAAACCAAGGGGGAGGCCATTGAGGCCACCTTCTCCAACTGTCTTCTCACAGGACTTCCCCTCCACATAGGCCTTCAACCAAAATCATTGGAGCGCATTACTGATGAGTGGTTTCATTCCCATTTACTGGCTCCCCCTTTGCTCTGAGGTTGTCCATGACTGTTGAATTCTTGCCCATCACTACACTTTTATATCAGATCTAGCATGTTTCTGCTCACTTTGTTTTACTCCTGATTTGTTTATATTGTATCTCTGTGTTAATGGGGATTCCATGAAGTTAGCTTCTTCTCAATCATATATGTTGCCTTCTGTGTCTCAAAATGATCACACTGTGTCAGGTCTCCATTCCATCTGTCTTTTTAGTCAAAGCTTTCATTCTCTTTTTTCAATCAAAGTCTAATCCAATTCTTTACATTTTCATTAGATATGCAGAGTTCTAGGATTACCATCTGTATCTGTTTTATTTGTTTTTTCAAGTCTTTGTTGTAGAAAGACTGGGTAAAATGTGTCACCAGGACCCACCCATCCTGTCTTCTCCTTCTTTTTTTTTTCATTTCATTTTGAGGTCTGTTGATACACAAAAGTTTTTTTTTAAGTTTTATATAGTTCAATTTATCTGCTTTTTTGTTGTTGTTTTTACTTTTTGGCCATTGTTAAAAATTATGTCCTGAAGCTTTACTCCTATGTTTTTTTCTTAGAGTTTTATGGTTTTAATTCTTATATTTATGTTATTTATTTTTCTTATTGTCTAATTTCCTTCCCTCAGCTGACCTTCATATATACAAATATAATTCTATTAGGTCAGATAACTTTATTTTGTTTACTACTATATGGAGAGCCTAATTTAGTGCCTGACCATTGTTTGTGCTCAATAAATATTTGTTGAATATATTATTATCATTTTCCAAAGCATTAATATACACAATTTACCAATGTTTTATGATGAAAAACTAACATACATATAAATGAAAAAACAAAACACAATCAATACTTAAGAAGCAGCATGTGGCATAAATATAAAAAATTCTACCTTTAATAGATTAAGACAGATTATCAAAACACATCTATTTATTTATCTACACATATATTTGCATATAAATAGTTTCAGATATAGTTATTCTGGTTATTCTTCAATTGTTGTTGTTGCTATGTGCCTTCGAGTTGGGCATGACTCATAGCGACCCCTCCTTGGGTTTCTGAGGCAGTAACACTACTGAAGTAGATTGCCCAACCTTCCTTCCAAGGAGTGACTGGTGGGTTTGAACTGCCAGCCTTCTGGTAGGCAGTCAAGTGCCTTAGGCACTATGCTACCAGAGCTCCTCCCATTCTTCATTTAGGTAGTGAAATAAATTATTATCTAGATATGCATGATAGTCTTATGAGAATATTTTCATTCCTTAGAATATATTTAATAATCTCACCATTTTAAGTATTTATTTATTTTTATAATCTATATGGGGTAGTCAGGGTCAGTTGATTTTTATTTCTGATTTGATTGTATTTAGCCATCTAATTACAATGTAAATTATGATATTATAATGCATCTAAATATCTGGGTATTAAATTTTCATTAGTATCCGAAAATTAATGTAAACCTATATGTGAATATTTTATATCAGGAAAATATACCACAACATAGTAACAACAAAATATGGCAATAAATCTAATAGAAAAATAGAAGAGAAATTGGAAGAGAAATATAATTTAAAGTATATATCATACTTGTGTAACTGCACATTTAAAGCATTTTATTAGGCATATTTCTAAAATTATTAGACTCAAACTAAGATGTTAATTATCACTAAAGATGTTGATTGCAGAATCAAACTGTATTAATAAAAGATGATAATTAGTATATATATATATATATAATATATATATAATCTTCTAAGAATTAAAAATGTTAATAATTCCATGTATTTGAATTTTTTTTTAATTGTCACTCCCAGCAAGTCCAATCCAACTCATAACGACCCCTCCTTAGGTTTCTGAGGCAGTATCACTACAGAAATAGACTGCCCAACCTTCCTTCTAAGGAATGGCTGCTGGGTTTGAACCACCAGCCTTCTGGTTAGCAGTCAAATGCCTTAGGCCCTACACCACCAAAACTCTCTTAATTAATGTAGTGAAGATAAATTCTGTATATTTCTATTTTGTCTTTTACACATTTTCTTTTTTTTTACGTTTTCAATCACTAATCTTTATTTAGTTTTCACTAAGGCTTAGAATAAATTCACAATCCACAATTAAAATAAATATAAGCTTTTAATGGTACCACTTGATGTCTATTAATTACTCTTCTTTATTATTTTTCAAGAATCTCATAACAGTGTCTCTTAAAGGAGGAAATAAAGTAAATATGAATTTCATCATACCTTCCTTCTCTGTTTATACTAGGAAAGAGTACACATGTGCTTTCTCATAGCAGTAGGGTACAATTTGAAGCTTGAAATGAATGGAGTATTGGGCCTAATTTATTTTTTCTTGAGCTTTTAGACAATGAAATTGTTTTATTAGCACAAAATTATCTTCAGAGCACCATAAATATTACCTAGATGGAAGAAGACTCTGAAATTCTCTTTTAAAAAAAAAATCTATCTATCTATCTATCTATCTATCTTCTCCACCACTCATCAGTCAGTTTGTCATGTTGTGGTGGCTTGCTTGTGGTTGGGAGGCTGGAGTCTATGCCACTGGTATGTCAAATACCAGTAAGGCCATCCATGGTAGACAGCTTTCAGCAGAGCTTCCAGACTAAGACAGACTCAGAAGAAGGAAGGGGCCATCCACTTCTCAAAGAATGAAGTGAAAACCTTATTTATAGCACTGAAAACCAATGTATTACTGAAAAACTTTATGAATAGTCCTGAAACATTGTCCGCCATGTGCTGAAAGATGAAACACTCAGATCAGAAGGCACTCAAAATATGACTAGGGAAGAACTGTCTCCTCAAAGTAGAGTTGGCCTTAATGACATGGATAGAGTAAAGCTTTCCAGACCTCCATTTGCTGATGTGGCACTATTCAAAATGAGAAGAAATAGCTGCAAACATCCATTAATAATCAGAATGTGCAATGAACGAAGTATAAAGCTAGAAAAATTGGAAGTTGTCAAAAATTAAATGGAACACATAAAGACCAATGTCTTAGGCATTAATGAGCTGAAATGCACTAGTTTTGGCCAATCAGAAAACCATATGATCTACTACTCTGGGGATTACACATTGAAGATGAATGTCATCACAAAAAAATGTTTCAACATCTATCCTGAAGTACAATCCTGTCAATGATAGGATAATATCCTTATGCTCATAAGGAAGACAAGTTAATACTACTATTATTCAATTTATGCACCAACCACCAAAGCCATTGAAGATTTCTACCAACTTCTGCAGTCTGAATTTGACCAATCATGAAATCAAGATGTATAGATTATTACTGGTGATTGGAATGCAAAGATGGAAACAAAAAAGAATCACTGGTAGCTGGAAAATATGGCTTTGTTTTTCAACAACATAAATGGTGATTATACATGTGGAGTTCTCCAGATGTAATACACAGGAATCAGATCAACTACATCTGTGGAAAGAGGTGATAGAGAAGCTCAGTATCTTCAGCCAAAACAAGGCCAGGAGTTGACTGTGGAACAGACCATCAATTGCTTATATGCAAGTTAAAGCTGAAGCTGAAGACAATTAAAACAAGTCCATGAGAGACAAAATATGACCTTGATTATATCCTACATGAATTTAGAGACCATCTGAAGAATAGATTAGATACATTGAATACCAGTGATTGAAGACCAGATGAGTTGTGGGGAGTATCTTCCTCTTGAATTTAGACACCAACTAGAGAATAGATTTGATGCATTGAACACCAATGACCAAAAACCAGGGGAATTGTGGAATGACATCAAGAACATCATCCATGAAGAAAGCAAAAGTTCATTACAAATACAGAAAGGAAGAAACGACCAAATGTCAGAAGAGACTGAAGCTTGCTCTTGAACAGAGAGTAGCTAAAGTGGAAGGAAGAAATGTTGAAATAAAAGAGCTGAACAGAACATTTCAAAGGGTGGCTTGAGAAGGTAAAGTAAATAGGATAATGAAATGTGTAAAGACCTGGAGTTAGAAAACCATAAAGGAAGAACACGTGTGGACTTTCTCAAGCTGAAAGAGCTGAAGAACGAAATCGAACCTTGAGATGCAACATCAAATTACTCTATCAGCAAAATATTGAATGATGCAGGAAGCATCAAAAGAAGATAGAAGGAATACACAGAGTCACTGTACCAAAAATAACTAGTCAATCTTCATTTCAAGAGGTGGCATATAATCAAGAATCAACAGTATTGAAGGAAGAAGTCCAAGCTACACTGAAAGAATTGGTAAAGAAAACAAGACTCCAGTAATTGATATGATATCCATTGAGATTTTTCAACAAATGGATGCAGTTCTGGAGGTGTTTACTCCTCTGACAGGAAATTTGGAAGACATCTGTCTGGCCAACTGATTGAAAGAAATTCACATTTGTGCTCATTAAAGAAAGATGATCCAACAGAATGTGGAAATTGTTGAACAATATCATTAATATCATACACAAATGAAGTTTTGCTGAAGATAATTCAAAACAAGGTTGCAGCAGTGTACTGAGAATGAACTTCCAGAAATGCAAGGTAGATTCAGAAGAGGATGTGGAATGAGGATATCATTGCTGATGTGAGATGAAATTTAGCTGAAAGCAAAGAATATAGAAAGATGTTTACCTGTGTTTCATTGAATATGCAAAACATTTGACTGTGTGGATACTAACAAATTCTGGATAACATTATGAAACTTGGGAATTCCAGAACACTTAATTGTTCTCATGAGGAATGAGGAACATGTACATAGACCAAGAGACTGTCGTCATTTGAACAGGACAAAGGAATACTGCATGGTTTAAAATCAGGAAGGGTATGTGTCAGGGTTGTAACCTTTCACCATTCTTATTCACTCTGTATGCTGAGCAAATAATCTTAGAAGGTGGACTATACGAAGAAGAGTGAATAGAATAGAATAAATATTCCTTCAGAATAGAAGGAACATTTATTAACAAATGGTGATATGCAGATGATACAACCTTGCTTGTTGAAAGTGAAGAGAACTTGAAACACATACTGATGAAGATCACAGACTACAATCTTCAGTATGAATTACACCTCAGTGTAAAGAAAACAAAAATCCTCACAAATGGTCCAATAAGCAGCATCATGATAAATGGAAGAAAGATCGAAACTGTTGAATATTTCATTTTACTTGGATCCACAATCAACACTCGTGGAAGCAGCAGTCAAGAAAGCAGATGTAGTAGTGAACTGGGAAAATCTGTTGCAAAAGATCTATCGAAAATGTTGAAGACCAAAGAAGTCACTTTGAAGACTAATGTGTGCTTGACCCAAGTCATGGTATTTTCAATTGACTCATGTGCATGTGAAAGCTGGACAATGAATAAGGAAGACTGAAGAAGAATTGATGCCATTGAACTGTTGTGTTGATGAAGATTACTGAAAATACCATGGACTGCCAGACTAACAAATACATCTGTCTTGGAAGAAGTGCAGCTAGAATGCTCCATGGAAATGAAAATGGCCAGACTTCATCTGACTTACTTTGGTCATTTAGTCAGGAAAGACCAGTCCTTGGAGAAGTATATCAATCTATTAAAGTGGAAGGTCAGAGAAAAAGGGGAAGATCCTCAATAAGATGGATTGACACAGTGGCTGCAAGGATGGGCTCAAGCACAGCAAAGATCATGAGGATGGTTCAAGACAGAGTAGTGTCTCATTCTGTTGTGCATAGTGTCTCTATGAGTTGGAAGTGATATGGCAGCACCTAACAACAGCAACATGGGGAGAAAAACATCTATCTTCATAAGCCAGCATTTCATGATTGGAAAAAAAAGGAAAAAACAAAGTCCTTTCTTCTGGTGTTTGCCAATTTTGTGGAGTAAATATTCCTTACTGTTGTTACTGTTAGTTGCTATTAAGTTAAGGAGCTCTGGTAGCATAGTGTCTAAGGCACTTGACTGCTAACCAGAAGGCTGGCGGTTCAAACCCACCAGCTACTCCTCGGAAGGAAGATGGGGCAATCTACTTCCATAGTGATACTGCCTCAGAAACCCCAGGAGGGGTCGCTGTGAGTCAGATCCGACTAGAGGGCACAAAACAACAACAACAGTTGCTCTGCTACTAGCCCAAAGGCTGGGGTTACAAATAAATCTAGAGGCATCTTGGAAGACAGGTCTTGTTATATGCTTCTGAAAAGTCAAAGACTTGAAAACCCTATGGAGCAGTTCTACTCTGTGCACATGGCATCACCATGAGTAAATATCTCTACTATGGTCAATTTCTAGCTATAAGTGTTTAACAATCAGCTTGCAAATTCTTGAATATTTAGTGATCAGCTTGCACAAGCTGGAATTAGCCAACTCCAGCAGACTTCTGCATAAAACATAAACAAGTTATAGTCTTCTCCTCTTACTGTGAAGAATTGACCATTATTTTAGTCACAGTCTATAGGATTCCAAGATAAACGAATGGTAAGTAGTAAGGGAAAGCTTTAGAGAGTAGTTGCTATTTGAGTTGTATCTTGATGGATGAGTAGAAAATCTCCAGATAGATAAAGGTTTGATATTAGGCAAATCGGAGATATAGGTCAGGTGAAATTCTCACAGAAGAGGCAACACATATTAAAAAAAAGGAAAGTGTAAAAAGCATGACATGTTTACATTTTAGAATGACAATGCTGATGTGATCAGGAAAAAAAGAGGGGACCTGAGACAAGGGCTATATATGGAAGGAAGTTATATTGTATAAGGGAGCTGATTATGAGGATACTTGTAAACCATATTAAGGAGTTTAACAGGCTTTGGTAACTGCCACAATTTAAACCTTAGAGTTTCATAACTGACTTATTGTTTTAGAAAGAACATTGGAAGCCATCTAAGACCACTTAGGAGTTTATTGCACTATTCTATGAGTAATATAATCAAGGCTTAAATAGACAGGTGAAGTTTGAAGTATATAGGTATCTTATGTTGTTAAAAAAAAAAAAAATTCCAAAGGAAATATTCCAGTAATCATGATAATGATTTTTTTTCTCAATCTGATTTCCTTTTATATTTTCTTGTCAGTACTTATTGTTGGCGCACTGCCATCAAATTGAATCTGACTAATAGTGACTCCTCCTTGGGTTTCCAGGTGGCATCTCTATGGAAGTGGATTGCCCAGTCTTCCTTCCAAACTTATTGTTGGCAGACATGTTTCATTGTCTTTGTGTAATTAAGATAGTAAATTGTGTGAAATGTTTATTTATTCTTTTTTGTCCTACTTCTGTATAATCTTGCTTCAATCAGCTGAAATTATATTTGATTCTAGACGTGGGAACAAATCAATTGTGGGTAGAAGATATGAAGAAAAACAAAGATCTGATTCAAGTGGACATTTCTGACTAGTCCAGTGTTTACCATATTATATATTTTATATAAATTTGGTAGTCTTGCCAAACATGTGTGAGTTTTAATTCTGCTTTAAAGGATGTATTTTGTTTAAAGAACAACTGTTCTTTGAAATCTGAATCACTGTGCAAAATTTCTGTGTACTGTTCTTTTACATTTGTCTCCCTTTTGTTTTTTTCCTTGCTTTTATGTATTTCTAATGCAATGACAATTCTTTATTCTCTACTTGAAATCCAGTATCCTAAGGCAATAATGATGTCAGTACACATATAATGTTTCAAATTTATGCATCTGGTACAAGATTATCACAGTTTATAAAACTGTGTGGTGGTTGTATTAGGAGTTCCACACAGAAGTCTTAAACTTCATGCATTTGGTATTTTATTTCCTTATGGGATTCTGCCAAACCCAAATGCAGCCACTGTTTCTTATGACATATTAGCAAGGGTATTAGTGGGGGGTGAAAAGGAGTGGGATCTAAACACTATTATAAATTTGCCTGTTTATAAAGCTGTTTTTCTGCTAAGGATAAAAACATTTATTATTTTTGATTATAGGAAGGAGGCCACACAAGGCTTTTGTTTGAGGAACAAATTTTAAATCCAAGTGAAAATTATTTCAAGGCTATGATTATATTAGAGCAATTAAATTAATGAAAGAGTATACTATGATATAGCCACAAACTGGTGACAAATTTGACCCATTATTCTTTTTTGGGAAAATTTAATGTTTTAAAAAAGTTTTGTACTACACCCACTCTTCACTTATCTACATGGTTAGATTCCAAAGACCAGGTTGCTATGGAAAAATCAGCCTTATGTGAAAATGGAGAATGGCCACATCACCTCACTCCCTCACCTCTCACACCCTCCTCAGGCCACTTGCCACTGCTGCTTCCCCCTTTTCTAAGTCACCTCAGGAGGGCTCAGCTCCCACCGCCCCACTGCAACTATAGGAGAAGGCTGCTGAGTCTTCCAGAGTCAGGTGGTCTGAGAGCCCTCCCCCTCCCCCATCCCTGGAGTCCCCTCTTTTCCTGCTTTTACTGTATTTTCAGAATGAGTTACTCTGGCTCAACGGCTCAACGACCCCAAATGTCCTTGGTGACTTTGTCCATAGGCAAGAGGTCCTGGGTGCCGCAAGGGGGGTAGCATTACCCGTGAGTCCCCCTACAGGTCTCTGGCCTGAGTATCCTCTGGCTTTAAGCTGGAGGGCCCTGTCCCCATACACCCCCATCTCCCCATGAGAATTAACAATCCAGAGCTTCCTCTGAGGAGGAGATGGTCCTGCTGGATTTCTTCCCTTGACTTTATAAACTACAGCTGCCACTGGCCAGACATCTGCCGCCCCAACTTCGCTTTTGCCTGACCAGGAGGAGGCATAGAGTAAGTATAGGGGGCTTCACAAGTGCAGATCAGCTGATTGGGGTCCCACAGGCCCAGACACCCGAGTACCAGTCTCAGAGCTCCTTCTAACCAAGGCCAGTCTGTCTCTGCTGCTTCTCAGGTTTGGGAGCTCTGACCAGGCACAGGGATTCTATTTACTCTCTGGCACTAGTGGTGACTCATCTTCAGGACACTGGCTGCCACTGCCCTGGCTTCAGGTCCCTGTGTACACCCAGGTAGCATCCCATCTTTTCTGTCCCTACTCTAGCATTCCCCTCTGCTCCACCAAGCACCCGTCCTGGGAAGTGAAATACTATGCAATACTAATTTCCACTCTCTGTGAACAACAGGACTACCAGTCAGGGACCCTGTCCTGTAATTCAACATTCCTTACTACCACAGGTACATTGTTAATATGCAAAATAGCAAGATAGTACATTTTTTACTACTGTTGTAAACACAAAATATTGGATAGCGAGATAGCCGATAAGTGAGGAGTGAGTGCACAATTAGGTAAATAAAGCACTCCCTCCCTAGTTTGAGGACTCTCTTCTGAACCACTCCTCAGGATTGCAACTGAGCCCTGCAGACCTATGAGGTGGCTACTTGTGGGTACACAAAATTGTTGAGATTTAAGAGTCAGATAATACTGAATCCACATCTAGGTTCTTCAAATTTCTGATGGTATAATCTCTCAGACTCATCTCTTTATCTATCTTACGAAAATAATATTTTTTCAATTAATATTGGTTTGGTAAAACCTATGCTTCTGGTTTTTAATAAAACTTCGCAAAATCATCCATGAAAAGTATTTGGCATTTAGTGGGTACTCAAAAGGGTATCTTACTTAGCAAGTGTAATTATTAATACATTCTATGTTAAATTGAAAGAACTTGGTTAGGATCCCTGGATATTTTCAGAAAGCTCATATTTTATTTTGTTCTCTCAACCACAAATTTTCTGTCCTTCCCCATTTCATATACCTTATTCTATTGTTTTAGGAAGCTATTTTGGGAGAATTGGTGGCATAGTGCATAAGGCATTTGACTGCTAACCAGAGGGCTGGTGGTTCAAACCCACCAGCCACTCCTCGGAAGGAAGGTTGGGCAATCTACTTCCTTAGTGATACCACCTTGGAATCCCAAAGAGGGGTCGCTATGAGTCAGATCCATCTCGATGGCAGTGAGGAAGGAGGATAAGCTATTTTAAAATACAGGGAACCATTCATGAGAAAAATAATCTTTTTGAGTTCTCGTATCTTCCATGCTTGTAATGGAACAATCTCCAAGTTCAATATGCAACATTTCAAAGACACCACAAAGCTATATCTGTCATTTGTAGAATATTATGGTTCCAAATTTGTCAAAGCACAATGAGGAAGAGAAAAACAAAGTTAGATAATTGAGTGTGCAGAAGACTAATTTTCAAATGAGAAAATTTAAATATAAGAAACATGGGGGAAAAAAAGCAATATAAAAGTTAGCAATAAAAAAAGCAATCCAAAGGAATGATTTGGGGGCTGATGGTCATTCTCTATGCATTTTGAAAAGTACTATAAACTAGTAAAATAGTTTTCTTTCTTGAGCACTGGTGAAAATATCTCCTATTGTCCTAGGTTGCCAAGTTTCTTTTTTCCTTCTAGAACCAGTTCACACCGCACTCTTTTTCCCTAGTGTACTTGTGTCTTTCTAAATTAATTTCTCTCACATTTACCCTTGGGTTATTTTCCTGTCCTGTCTTATTTCTGCTTGTGCCTCAGGGAATCCTTTCAACATATCTCGTAAGGGCCAAGGACTCCAAGAACAATGCTCATTTTTGTTTTCCATGAACTCTATCCTCCATCCAAATAGTTCTAAAATATGTTGAACTTCAGGATTATGATGTTGCTGGGGGTGGCAGGGGGGAGAGTAGGGATGAAAGAAGACTTGCCAGGGAGATTTCAGACATACAGGGCATGTAGGCAGAGAGAGGAGGGAACAGCAGGTTATGGCTCCTTACTTCCAGGATATATTAAACAAGGACCTCCTGCTTTTCAATGCTGACTGATGACTTTGGGCTTTGATTCAGCTGCTCCACACTCTCCCTAATCTTTCCATTTGTTTGCCAATATTGTCAATATTATCTTTGGATAAAGAAGATACTACAGTGTAAAATTTACTTGCAAATGAATCAGATACACCCAAATAAGTGTTTTATTTATTTCAAGTAATATGTGAAAGTAAGGGAAGTTGGCTCATGGCACTCTCCCATTTCCTCTTTTACTTATCTCTCTTAGGCATTGTATCTCCACCAGACTCCATCTTTGCTGGTCCCCACATTGGGAATTATTTTTTCTTGCTTTCTCAGAACCACAGCATTTCATGTTTCTGTAAAGACATATGTGTAGAACAGGATACAGCATTTGCCTTACAAATACTAGAGCTTTGAAGATTCATTGAATTTATCATATCATCATTTTCTATGAAAGATATAAATTATTTGAGGGCCGGAACTGAATTTTATGGCTGTAATTTTCACCGCTGAACACACTGCCCTGAGCATGGGAGATGCCCTATAAATTTAAATTAAATTAAATTTAATAGTACTATAGATTTTGCCTTGAATAATGATAAATCCAAAACCATCATGTTAATCCTTCCATTAAAGTTCCCATTTCATTAAATAATTCCCATTAAGCATGAAGCAGGTATAGTGCTAAAAGTCTAGCTTTTAGAGTCAGAAATGATTTCATTGAGAAGAAAGAAGTAAACGTTCAATAGAGTTTTAGGTCTTGTCATTTGTGAAGTTGATAAGGCTGTTTTTCATAGAAACACTGTGCACAGTAAGTTTCATCAACTATCATATCCTAATTCAAGGAGGATTTGCATTTTAGTAGAGGAATCTGAGACAGGCCAATGCATTTATGTCAGAGGAATAACTCAAGGGTTTGTTCGAGACTCAGGTGGATCCTTGCCTTCTAACTTTAAGCACTTGAGTTCTCTCCAAATTATTATTTTTTGTGACTATAAATATTAATTTTTAAAATAGAAATGTACAGTTCATGGTTTCTTGAGATATTTTCTATGTTTTCTGCCAAGTGGGCTTAAAACCTGGCTTAGCTGAAAAGTACTCAAGCTTTATTCTCCATTCATTTTTTTTTTTTTTTTCCTGAGAGAAAGCAAAGGAGCCAAGGAAGAAAGATTATGTTACAACACCAAAAACCAAACTCACTGCTGCCGAGTAGGATCTGGCGCATAGTGACCCCTCCTTGGGTTTCCAAGGCAGAATCACTTTGGGAGTAGATTGTCCAACCTTTCTTCTGAGGAGTGGGTAGTGGGTTTGAACCACCAGCCTTCTGGTTAGCAGTCAAATGCCTCAGGCACTATGTCACCAGAGGTCCTGTTACACTGCTTACCCTTCTTACTTTTTATGAATCTCAAAAGTTGACTCAAGTTATACTATTATAGGACTAGAAAATTACATAAGTAATTCCTGTTACTTTTCAGGGAAGTTATGGAATTCTAAAACTTAATCTTGCAAGTTATATTAAGAGTTATGCTAGCTAACCGGCTACTGCCAGGATTTATTCTTGGCAATACACATATTTATAAAAGTGTTGTGTGACCATTTTTATTTTCACAACTTGTGTTCCAATTCTTGCTAATTACTACAGCTTTTGATTGCCTGACCATGGAACTTCAAATTCTCTTACCAAGCCAAACCTAGTGACATCAAGTTATTTCCAACTTATAGCAAGTCTATAGCTCTGGTGGCATAGTGCCTAAGGCACTTGACTGCTAAACAGAAGGCTGGTGGCTCAAACCCACCAGCCACTCCTTGGCTACTTCTGTAGTGACACCGCCTTGGAAACCCAAGGAGGGGTCGCTACGAGTCAGGTCCGACTTGATGGCACATAACAACAACAACATAGGGAATAATAGAAGTGTCCCATAGGACTTCCAAGGCTGTAAATCTTTACGAAAGCAGACTGCTTCATGTATCTCCCACAGAGCTGCTAGTACGTTCAAATCACTGACCTTCTGGTTAAAGTGCTTTAACCACTGCACTTCCAGAGCAATTTAAGTTATTTTAGGTGTTTGAGAAACATTTTACCATTAGAAAACAAAAAACCCCAAATACATATATATATATATATAAACAGGGTGTTTCCTGTTAGAGTCAAACATAGAGTGAAAAGTTCACTTAAAATTATCAGTTCACTAGTTATCATTTTATTACTCTTTTGACATTCTTTTATATACTTACATGAGAGGAGCTAGGAACAGAGGTCAAATACATTATTGAATAACTCATTACAAAGATTCAAGACAATTGAGATAGAGTTGCATCTTTAAATTTGCTTTAATTAAATTAATACCCTAAAGTAAATTCTCTAGGAAGCCATTTATTTGGAGATAGTTGAGATTCTAATGTAGACACTGAAAAGATTGATTGTTGACTTAAGCTATAATCTTATTGTTTGGCTATCGATAATTTATTGATTGTTCTATCAGATAATTTGGTGTACAGCTAATCCCATTTTCTTTTCACTCACACTTCTGATACTTTGGGAAGCACATTCACTATCTTAAGCCATTCATGCAAATTATTGCTGCAGTGTTTCAGAGAATAATATATACATTTTAATTCCCCATTCCTACTACCTTCATCCCCTGGGAACCACTAATCTTCTTCTATCTTGTTGGAGTTACTTGCATTTAATGTAAGTGGGCTCATAAAATATTTGTCCTTTTGTGAATGGGTTCCTTAGCATAATGTGTTCAATGTTCACCCATGGGTGGCACTTATTTCTCTCTATAGCTTAACGATGCTTCATTGTATCTATATACCATATTTTGTTTATCCATTCATCAGTTGATGTAACTGAGCTGCTTTCATCTTTTGTCTATTATAAACAACAATGCAATCATCATCATGCATGTGTCTCTTTGAGTCACTGTTTTCAATATTTTTGGCATATAACTAGATGTAAAATTGATGGGTTACAGGGTGTGTCTATATTTAACATTATTTTAGGAACTATCAAACTGTCTTCTACAGTGACTACATTATTTGACATTCCCAATAGCGACTCGATGGCAAATAACAACAACAACAACATAGCAACGTTTGTGTGTTCTGATTTCTCCTTACCTTCACCAACACTTATTATCTTCCTTTTGTGAACAATAGCTGTGGAGCCAGGGTTTGGGGTCACCAAGAAAAGCACAATTACACACAGGCATTGGATAGGATGGAACAACACTTTCCTCATCTAGAGAAGAGAAAGGGAGCAAGTTTATCACTTGCTATAGCCAGTTCATCACTCCCTGCAACCAATGTAGTTCTGGTGGTATGCAGACATCCCTCCCATGCTGTGCAGTTGAGAAATCTTTTTTTTTTTTTTTCCTCACCAGGAACAGATATAGTAGTGGAGTTGGACAGGTGCCTTAGTACCTGCATGTATAAGTAGAATGAAGAAGTATTCATTAGGCCCTTAATAGGAAAAGAATTCCCAGCCGCTATTATCTGGGAAGTTTTGAGGCCCAATGCTCCTGATTAGGTGGTCAGGTGAAAATTATAGGGGCCAAGGCCTTCCCCAAAATAGTATGAACTGTTATCTCATTGAAATTTTGTTTTCCATATCCCTAATGGTGGTTCAGAGTTCTAGTAGCATAGTGTCTAAGGCACTTGACTGCTAACCAGAAGGCTGGTGGTTCAAACTCACCAGACAGTCCTTGGAAGGAAGGTTGGGCAATCTACTTCCTTAGTGACACTGCCTCAGAAATCCAAGGAGGGGTCTCTATGAGTTGGGTCCAACTCAATAGCACATAACAACAACAAATGGTGGTTAAGCACTTGTTTGCTAATTGAAATATTGTCTGTCCAAACCTACCAGCCACTCCGTGGAAGAAAGATGTAGCAGTCTGCTTCTGTAAATATTTATAATCTTGGAAACTCTATGTATTAATTCTACTCCTCTTATAAGGTCGTTATGAGTCTGAACTGAATCTACAGCAACCAGTTCAGGTTTAATAGCTAATGTTGTAGATCAGCTATTCATGTGTTTGTCAGCCATATGTATATTTTCTTTGGAAAAATTTCTGTTCAAGTCCCCTGCCCATTTTTAAATTGGGTTGTTAGTCTTTTAGTCACAGAGTTTTAAGAGCTTTTTGTATATTCTTGATATTAAACCATTATATGGTACATGATTTCCAAATATTCTCTTGTATTCTGTCACTTATCTCATCACCATTGATAATGTACCTTCATGCACAAAAACTAATTTTGGTTAAGACCAACTTATTGAACATCGTGTATGTGAGAATTCATGTCATTCTTTAAATTTAGGAAGTTTTCTGCCATTATTTTTTCAGATAATCTTTCTGTCCCTTTCTTGTTTTCCTCTACATCTGGGACTCCTCTAATATATTGGTGTGCTTAATAGTGTCCACACTGATCTTATGGTTTGTTGATTTCTCTTTATTCTTTTTTTTCTTTCTGTTTCTCAGAATGGATCATTTCAATTGCCCTACCTTCCAGTTCACTTTATTCTACTAGCTTAAATCTCCTGCTAAATCCCTCTAGTGAATTTTTAATTGACATTATTAGAATTTTAAGCTCTGGAACTTCTTGACTTCTTCATGTAATTTCTGTTTGTTAATATTCTCATTTTGTTCAGATATCATTTTCTTGATCTCCTTTAGTTATTTGAACATATTTTAAGATCTGTATCTAGTAGATCTAATATCTGGTCTTATTCAAAGATATTTTCTGTTGATTTATAAATTTTCTCCTTCAAATGAGTCATCCTTTTCTACTTCTCTATATGTCTAGGGGTATTTGTTGAAAAGAAAATATCTGGATAGCATAATATGGTAGTTCTAGAACTCAAGTTCTCCCACTTCTTTAAGAATTGGAAGGTTTTCTTTCTTTTTACTTTTCTTCTTCCTTTCTCCTTTCCTCTCTTTTTCTATTATTGAAGATCACTGTAGTCCATTAGCTTAGTGACTTTTGAAGCCTTTTGCTGAAATAAATAGAATATAAACTGTTAGACAAACAAAATCTCTTGCAGTCTTTGCAGAATGGCTCTATTCTATGACAGTATTTAATGAGACTTACCTTGAGCTAGGAGACCCACACAAGGAGAAAGTTTCGGTTTGCCGCTGATCTTTCTGGGCATATGTCTTGCCCTGGATATGTGTGTGAGTCTATAAATTATACATACTTAGACACCTTTGAAAGAGTCTTGTTTGTAATAATGGTTAAGCACTTGGTTGGCACTTTGATCCCACCATTGACACAGTGAAACAAAGATGTGGCAGTCTGCCTCTATAAGGATTACTGCCCTATGGGGCAGTTCTGTTCTATCACAAGGGGTCACTATGAGTCAGAGTCGACTCAGTGGCACCAAGAAAAACAGATGCCTTTAAATGCCCCAATTTCCCAAGGAAATTTCCTCACTGAGGCTTTGCTCCTGGCATGTCAATGGCTTTCTTTTGCCTCAGATGACCAGGGAACACTTAATTTATCACACAATAATTGAGGTATGCCTACCACTCCTCTGTCCTCAATGACATCCAAGATAAATGAAACAGAGACAAGCACTTTGCTTTAGTTCTTTAAGTAATCATTTGACTGATTTGGACAGGCACCATATTGTGCTAATAAAACAAGTTTTCTGACTCCAGGATCAGAGACTCATGTTTCTTAGATCCCAAGCTAAGAAACATAACTGCTCTTTCTAGCTGGTTATTGAGTGGGTTGGAGGTGGTACTCAAGCAGTATGAGAGTGAAAATTCTCAGAGTCTTCCTAGCATCCTTCAAGCCTTTGTCCAACTGCCACTACTTCTGACAATTCATCTGACCTCTGATAATGCTAGTATTGTCATTTTCTGCTTCCCTGACCTCCGTCAGTAAAGGAGAATGGAAACATGCAGCTAGTTTCTAAACTGTCCATTTTGATTCTAGTCTCAGAAAATAATTTATTCTTTGAGAAAAATGTGTTGAGTGTATTAGAATTTTTGTTTCTTAAAAGTCTTTACATATAATACAAAACTTTAGTGTCTGCATTTTTTTTTTTAGAATAAATGACGTATTACATTGAAGCCAGCAATTCAAATATCCTTCTCACTAAAAAAGCTCTTGAAATTAAACTAGTCCACAAAGTCTCTTTCAGTTAACTCCAAATGAGGAGTAATTCCCTTTCCTCTTATCTTATTTATTTCTGATTTGCTCATGAGTCTCCATTTTACCTTCAACAAACACTTGCTACATTTTTCATATATCACACTTGGCTATTTGTTTGATGTTTCTTTGACTAAAGATATAAATATTTCTTTTATGTTTGAGTCAATGTTTTCTTAAATTCTAAACCTTTAAAGAACAAGCTTGATATCTTACATATTTAACTCAATCTTTTCTGAACTCTTGATGAGAATTTCTTTGTCTGGGTGTTATAAGGAAATTTGAGGTCATTCACTGTTTCTGAAAGGCAGTCCGGTTAATATAAAGTCCCCATACTTTTAGACATTTTCTTTAATTACCTTAAAAGTAAGCACACTTCTTTTTTCAGTTGCGGTTCTTCAATTAATGAGATAACAAAGTACTGTTTACAGGACATTAGCTGCTCCTCAGCGATAGCAAGCAAACTGCAGAAGCTACATCTGTAATTGGTTTTCTGATATAGCCAAGCAAACATGCGTAAGAGTCAAGTTCATAGAAGGGATAAATGGATTTAGTTACCTTCCCTCACTGCCTTCAAAGAGTGGTTTAATTATGTTTCCTTACAGCAGTATCCCTTCCCCCAACTCATTAGAGTGTCTTGATTTATGATATATTAGTGTGGCATTCCTAGAAAAGGCAGAATTTTTTCCTGTCAGAAAATGTGGCTCCCTAGTGATAATGCTTTGAGACAGTAAATGAGATTCTAATAGTTCTGGAATATCACTAATGGCAAGGTCAAGGAAGTAACCACTTTTTCCTATTAACCATGGCATAACAATGGATATTCTCAATTAATAAGTTAATTCACATGGTTTATTGTTTAATATGTAGAAAAAATTAATCATGAAACATCAAAAGAAATACTTCCTGGTAATATCACTGTTCTACAGCATTTAAACCGCTTTATAAGCTGTGTTATTTGTTATAATGATGCATGTATATTACTTATGTGAGTCAAAATAATATTTGAAAACACCAAGGGCCATTTGTTTTATCAATAATACATCCTGTTCCCTTATTCATTGTTTAGAATTTGCTTCTTCATGTAACAAAGCCTACATTCATTTATAATGAATCTTTTACTATTTGTTGACTATATTGGGTATCAGTGCCTTCTCATAAGTGGTTTGCTATCAATACATAGTTAAATAAATCTATGCTACAAACACTTGTTGTTGTTGTTGTTGTTAACTGCCATTGAGTTAGACCCGACTCATAGCGACCCTCCTTGGGTCGCTATGGAAGTAGATTTCCCCATCTTCCTTCCGAGGAGTGGCTGATGGGTTTGAACCACCAGCCTTCTGGTTAGCAGTCAAGTGCCTTAGGCACTACACTACAAACATTTACTCTTTAAAAAAAAAAAAAAAAAAAAGTTAATGGTTTTGTAATTTTGTATCTTAAAGTTATTAATATATAATAAAATAATTTATCTTATTAATTTATTTACACCTAAATAACAGTAACCTTGTGTGTGGGATACAGAGCTGAATGAAGCACAGAATCTGTTTCTAAGAAGCTAATGCTTTAGAACAGGAAATCAACAAAAAAAATGGATCATGGCAATAAAGTGTGGCAAGTTGGTGAGTTCTGGTGGTGCAGTGGTTGAGACCTTTAGCTGCTAAACAAAGAGTTGGCAGTCTGAACCCACCAGCAGCTCTGCAGGAGAAAGATGAGGCAGTCTGCTTATGTAAAGATTTACAGCCTTGGAAAGTCTATGGAGTAATTTTACTTTGTCCTATAAGGTTGCCATGAATCCAGTCAATGGCAGTCAGCTTGTGTGTGTATGTGTGTGTATGTGTGTGTGTGGCAAGTAATGTAATCACGGTATGCACATATACCAAGATATTAGAAAGAGGGGGGTAAGCTTCTCTTTGAATAACAATGAAGGCAACACTTTCTATGTACTTTTTCATTTTATCATGAGTTTCTTAAGATCATTTGCTGGTCAAACATATCAGTGGAAAAAGATGAGCTTTGATAGATGACTTTAGGAGACAGAGCCCAGATTCAGTTTCCTAAAACAGATTTTGCCACTTCTGTGATCAGAAAAGCATAGTGATAGCAACCATTATCCCATTATTGGGAAGTGATTCTGAAAGGTCAGAGTCCTATTCTGAGTGAATTGAAGTTATAAAGTGAAAGTTAACTCTTGACCTCTATAGAGAAACTTGTTGTTAGGTGCCATCAAGTTAGTTGCAACTCATAGTGACCTTGGGTACAGCAGAAGAAAACGCAGCTCTCTCCTCCACCCTCCTCACAATCGTTGGTCATGCTTGAGCCCATTGTTTCAGCTACTGCACGGATCCATCTCATTGATGGTCTTCTCTTTTTTGCTAACCCTGTACTCTACCAAGAATGATATTCTTCTCCAGGGGCTAGTCCTTCTTGATAAAGTGGCCAAAGTATAAGAGTCAAAATCTGGCCATTCTTGCTTCTAAGGGAAAGCAGACACACTAGATAAACCTTCACATGTAGGACAGTTCTGTATATTTCCTTGTCTAGTGGTAATAATGGCCCTGGACCTTGTAACTGAGGATTGATTAAAAATATTTTTAATTTATATATATTCTATCTATTACATACATCTCTCTCCATTGCATGTCATTTTATAGGGGTATTTAATCTTAAATATTTTCCTGTGTATTAAAATTTTGGGTTTTCTATCATTTGAGTTCTGTTTTTACATATTAAAATGTTGCTGTATTCTCAGAAATTTTTACTAATGAAATTCACAATATATGTAGATTTACTTTCTGAAAATTATACCACCACATAAGCAGTGCACTGAAACATTTTTAGCATGCAATTTTAAAAGATGATGTGATATAGGAAAAAAAAAAAAAAAAAAAAGTGAACGGAATAAATACACTCAGGCAAATTGACCTGGAAAATAATTTAGGTCAACTCTCAAGATTTCCCCTCTCACACTTATTCTACGATAACAAAATTTGAATATCTTATAAACAATAAGTAAGTAATAAAACAAGTTTGTATTTTGGTAAGCCAGGTGTCATAAATGGAGGGAGAGAGAAAAAGAGAAAAGCTAAAGCTAAAGAATGAAACCTTGGTGAAAAACTTTTGTCTTACAGAAAGCTCTATGGCATTCTTGTTATTCCTGAAGAAGCTGTCATCTGAAAGACCCATGTGGCAAATGATATAAAACTCGGGTTTATATATATTAAAATGATTAAGAGAGAGACAAACTTTGTGAGATCTAAGGTATAGTTCTAAAGTCCATTTCATACTCTAGAAATGAAAATCAGAATGTTATTCATTCTGCATTTTCCCCAGAGATTTATTTAGCTCCAGAGAATGATAGCATATGCTTTAAATGACTTGCATTAATATTGACTTTCAGACAGGTGAAAAGCTTGAAAAGTAATGGGGAAAGACTAGCATTGTATTTGCTATCATGTTTATGTGAGACATGTTTGTTGCAAAATACAAAATTACCAAAATGAAATCTGGGAAAGTCTTTCAATTCTATCTTGAGTTTACACTTATCGTACCTGTTGAAAACATTTAGGGTTCAGAAAGAAAGAAGACTTAAGATCGCTACTCTGAGATTAGTGTCTATGCATCTATGCATATTGGGATCATAAATTTAGCACCTTTAGTTCTACTAAAGAATACTCTTTTCCATAAAAGCTGCTTAGAAACCCTGAAACTATTATCCTTTTACACAGTAATTTCCCTGGGGGAAAGAGAGAGAGAGAGAGAGAGAGAGAGATAGGTAAGATAAAAGGTAGTTGATAATAAACACAACGGAGTAACGGAATGTTGGGATCACAAAAAGCAAATCCTTAATTTGAAGATGATGGAAGTACATGTACTTATATTGGGGTGAGTGAGACTACACAGATAGTAAATATCTTTCTTGAGTTTGTGATCTATAGAAGCATCTCTTTGGCTCTTTTTGTTTTTATCAATTAGAATGAGTAGTTTCTTTGCTTTCCTCTTTTTAAAAAAAGTTATTGTTTTGTTCTTTTTTCTTTCTTGATAAGAAAACTGGCAAATGATTTTTTTTTTCAGTTTTAATTTTAGCATAAAGACTTGTCACAATAAGATCAGATATCAAAGTGGCTACTTCAGATTCTCATAATAAGGACTTACACATTTGTTTCCTTTGCCAAAAAGACCCTCAACTCATAAAAGCAGATCATCACTCTTGTAGTAACAGACTTGAATAATGGATGGAGTGTGAGCATATTGAGGAAAAGATTTTGTATCTTTCTTGTGAAGTAGATATGGAATATTAATAAACTATATTTGAGTTTATTATGCTTTTTAATTGATTGCACTACATTTTGCATATAATTTATATTTCAAATAGCAAATACATATTTAAAAACATAAACCCGTTAATCAAGTATCCACACTTTTGCCATTTGAATGTAGACAGAGTGTATTTCCCTTCCTTAATGATGTTGGACTTTGTGATGTTATTTGCTTTAGCAAATGAACATTAGATGGAGGTTAGTTAACAGTGTGCTAGTTCTAAGCCTTTGTCTTAAGAGACATTGCATGTAACTACTTGCCCCTATTCTTCAGGCTTAGGTAGCCTGCTGGTTGAAGGAGAGTGAGTGAGAAGTGAAGCTTAATAGAAACCAATCTGAAGTTTGGAATAACCCAATAGAGCTCAGTCTAGATCAGCTCACTCACAAATGGCCCACAGATATCAATAAAAGAATATTGATTTCTATTTGGGTCACTAAATTTTGGGGTGATTTGTTTCATAGCATAATTTTTGCAATCCCTGATAGTCCTATATATTAGCAGTAGTCATGGAACATTTTTATAATCTAGTGGAATCCAACTCGATGGCAGTGGGTTTTTTTCAGTTTGGATCTATGCTAAGAACTGTGATCTAGAAAAGTCTATTACCTTCTCTGTCACTTGGAATACAGTAAATAAAAGCACTCTCTTGGACTAAAAGAAAATGATCCCAGTGATATTCATTATTTTGTAAAGAATTGTTTTGTAAAAGCTTGCTACCATAATAAACTCAATTTGTGCTGCACTTCAATATCCTTCTTTACAAAATGGAGGAAATGAAGTTTCTGCATTCTGCCTCCTAGAATGCATTTGTTCATTTACTCACATATTCAATTAACACTAATTGACAGTTTACTGTTTTACTAGAATACATAATGATGACTAAGATAGAGACCTTCCTGAAAAAACCTTCTAGATGAAAAAGGGAATAATTACTTTTCAGGATGTTTTTATTAGCTGCCGTTGAGTCAGCCCCATCTCCATAATCAGTTACAAATCAAATCATTGTGATCCTAGGATTTTCTTTGGCTGATTATCAGAAGTAGATCACTAGGCCTTTCTTTCAATTTCACCTTAGTCTAAAAGCTCCACTAAAACCTGTTTGGCATCAGCAATGTGCAAGTCTTCCTTGACAGATGGGTGATACTTGTACTTGAAGTACAATGGCTATGAATTCAAACTGGAACTCCCACATGGAAGATGAAAATTCTACCACTGAACCACCACTTTCCTCAACTTACTCACTGAAAATATTTTTATTCAACATCATAAACAATGACTGTACACATGGATCTCACCAGACGGAATCCACAGAAAACAATCCAGTATATCTGTGTAAAGAGATAATGGAGAAGTACAATATCAATCAGAACAAGGAAAGAGGCTGACTGTGGAACAAACCATCAATTGGTTACATGAAAGTTCAAGGTGAAGCTGAAGAAAAATAAAACATGGCCAAGAGAGTTAAAATATGACCTTGAATATGTCCCACCTGAATTTAGAAACCATCTCAAGAATAGATTTGACTCCTTGAACATCAGTGACAGAAGACAAGACAAGTGTGGGATGACATTAAAGACATCATATATGAAGAAAGAAAAAGGTCATAAAAAGACAGGGAAAAAAGAAAAGACCAAAATGGATGTCAGCTAAGGTACAAACATAGGTGCCTTCACATCTGAAGCAAAGAAGAGTGAAGAAAATCAAAGACACATGGAAACAACTTATAAGATCTTAATTGACCTCAGCCTCCAGCACCATGAAACCAGAAATATTAGATGGTACTTAGCTACAACTGCAAACCACCCTGAAAGCTATTACAATAGGTGATCCTGGATAGAGTGGGAGAAAAATGTGGAACAAAACTCAAAATAATAAAAAGATAAGGTTTATTGGTTTATTAGAGATTGATTGAACACTCAAGACTATGGCACTTAGTCACCTTTCAAGCCTGGAACTGAACTCACTCTTGGCTCAGTTTTTATCTAAACAATAGACAGGTCTGCGGGGTGAACAATAACACCAGAGAGGTTGTTGTTGTTGTTATGTGTCGTCGAGTCAGACCCGACTCATAGTGACCCATCCTTGGGTTTCTGAGGCAGTATCACTATGGAGGTAGATTGTCCAACCTACCTTCTGAGGAGTGGCTGGTGGGTTTGAACCACCAGCATTCTGGTTAGTAGTCAAGTGCCTTAGGCACTAGACTACCAGAGCTCTTACTAGAGAGGTACCTTAGAAAAATAAACCATGCAAGATCAAAAGGTTAGCATTTGCTGAAGAATAAAATTCACAAGGTAGGAATGCATAGGAATTAAGGACAAATGGAAATGGTAACCACAAGGAAGAGGTAAGAAATGCTGTGGGGACTGTATTCAATGTCCCTAAACAAAACAGATATGAACAGTTGAATGGAACACCAATTTGCTCTGTGGAGAACACTATACCCAACAAAAACACAATATACATTCTTTCCCAAAATGTGCAAATTATTCTCCAGAATAGACAATACATTAGGCCAAAAAAATTAAAAACATCAAAACACTACAAAACATCTTCTTGGATCAAAATGCTATAAAATTAGAAATCAATAATAAGAAGATAAGGGGAATAAAATAAAATACATGGTGTGGCAGCTAAGGTTATGTGTCAACTTGGCTGGGCTGTGGTTTTGAGTGACTGGGCAACAACCTCATACCTATCTAAACTAACACAGACTGAACTAGAATATTTGAACTGACCCAATTAGAAAGGAAGAAATTGCTCAGATCTCACACACACACACATACACACACACACACACACAAAGAAAAACTACCCCCCCCCCAAAAAAAAAAGTCCAAAATCCAAAAGTCCTGGTCAGACAACTTCACTGGAGAACTCTATCAAATGTTTAGACAAGAGTTGAACCCTATCCTACTCAAACTATTCCAGAAATAGAAATAGTTGGCCTACTTTCAAATTCATTCTATGAAGCAAGCATAACCTTGATATTAAAACCAGGCAAAGACATCCCTAAAAAGGAAAACTACAGATCAATATAATATCACTCATGAATATAGATGCAAAAAATCTTCAACAAAATCTTAGCCAATAGAATTCCACACTATATAAAAAAAAATAATACACCATGACCAAGTGGAATTCAGACCAGGTATGCAAGTTTGATTCAACATTAGAAAAACAATCAAATTAATCCATCACATAAATAAAAAAAAGAGAAAGAACCCATGATCATATCAATCAATGGTGAAAAAGTATTTGATAGAATCCAGCACCCATTCCTTCTTGACAAAAACTCTCTGCAAAATAACTCACTGCTGTTGAGTCAGATCCAACTCATAAGGACCCCTCCTTGGGTTTCTGAGTCAGTGTCACTACGGAAGTGGCTTGCCCAACCTTCCTTCCAAGAAGTAGCTAGTGGGTTTGAACCTCTAGCTGCCTGGTTAACAGGCAAATGCCTTAGGCACTACACTGCCAAATTGGGAGCGGGGAAGAAAATTTCTTAACATAATAAAGGGTATATATGCAAAAGCAACAGTCAACAGTATTCACAATAGAGAAAGACTCAAAGCATTCCCCTTGCAAACAGGAACCAGACAAGGATACCTTGTATCACCACTTCTAGTCGACATTTTATTGGAAGTCCTAATCAGAGCAATAATACAAGAAAGAGAATTAAAAGGAATCCAAATTGACAAAGAAGAAGTAAAACTATTTCTATGTACAGATGACATGGAAAATGACTAGAACTAATTGAAAGATTCAGCAAAGTGTCAGGATAAAGGAACAACATACAAAAATCAGCTGGATTCTTCTACATCTATAAAGACATCTGAAAATGAAATAAAGAAAATGATACCATTTGCAATAGGTACTAAAAAGATAAATACTTAGGAATAAATCTTACCAGAGACACAAAATATCTATACAGAGAAAACTACAAAAAGCTACTACACAAAACTAAGAGACCTACCTAAGTGGAAAAAAAATGCCATGCTCATGGATAGGAAGACTGAAGATTGTGAAAATGTCAGTACTACTCAAAGCAATCTGTACATTCAATGCAACTGCAATCAAAATTCCATCAACAACCTTTAAGGACATGGAAAAAACAATCACTAATTTTATTTGGAAAAGAGAGACAACTCGGATAAGCACAGCACTACTGAAGAAGAAAAACAATGTAAGAGGTTTCACACTCCTCGATCTCAAAACCTACTACAGCAACAGTACTGGTATTGGTACAATGATAGACGCATACACCATTGGGACAGAATTGAGAATACAGAAATAGATCCATTCACTTATGGACAGCTGGTCTTTGACAGAGGCCCAAAATCCATTCAATGAGGGAGAAGATAGTCACTTTAATAAATAGACCTGGCAAAACTGGATATCCACTTGCAGAAAAATGAAAGAAGATTCATATCTGACACCATACCCAAAAACTAACTCAAGACAGATCAAAACCTAAAGGTAAAACCCAAAAATATAAAGATCATCAAAGATTAAATAGAAGTAAAGCTAGCAGCCCTAATTTATGGCATAAATAGACTGTTAAGCATAACCCAAAGTGCACAAACAGTAGAAGAGAAACTAGATGAGTAGAGCCATCTGAAATCTAAATTTTTCTGTGCATAAAAAGTTTCTCTAATAAAGTAGAAATAGAACCTACATATAGGGAGAAAAAATTGGCTACAACATATCTAACAAGAGACTTATTCCTAAAATTTATAGAAAACCCCAACAAGTCAATATCAAGAAAACAAAGAATTCAGTTAAAAAAATCCCAAAGAACATGAACAGACACTTCACCAAAGAAGATATTCTGGTAGACAACAAACACACAAATAAATGTTCCGGATCATTAGCCCTTGTTGTTGTTGTTGTTGTTATGTGCCGTCGAGTCGGCCGCGACTCATAGCGACCCCTCCTTGGGTTTCCGAGGCAGTATCACTACGGAAGTAGGATTGCCCAACCTTCCGTCCGAGGAGTGGCTGGTGGGTTTGAACCGCCAGCCATCTGGTTAGCAGGCAAGTGTCTTAGCCACTATGCTACCAGAGCTCCCCATTAGCCCTTAGAAGGATGTAAATCAAAATAACAAAGAGATAGCATATCACACAGGAGCTGTGATAGCATAGTGCCTAAGGCATTTGACTGCTAACCAGAAAGCTGGCAGTTCAAATCCACCAGTCAACCTCGGAAAGAAGATTGGGTGATCTACTTCCATGGTGATACCACCTCAGAAAGCCAACGAGGGATCACTATGAGTCGGATTCGACTCTACAGCAGTGAGAAAGAGAGAAATCATGAAGCAATAATAGCAAAGCTCAACAAGACAAAAAACAACAAATGCTTCTGAGGCTGTGAAGAGATCAGGACTCTCATACAATGCTGATGGAATTGTGAAATGGTATGACCACTATAGAAAACAGTATTTTCCTTCCTTAAAATGTTGGAAATAGAAATATCATTTGATCAAGCAATCCCACTACTAGGTATATATTCTAAATAGATGAGATCTAGGACACAAATAGATATATACACAACCATGTTCATGGCAGCAGCATTTACAATAGCAAAGAGATGGAAACCACCTAAGTGCTCATCAACAGATGAATGGATAACCAAATTATGGTACATACACTCCATGGAGTATTGTGCAATGTTAAAGAATAATGTAGAATAATGTGAATCACCACATAATGTTGATGAATTTGGAGGAAATTATGCTGAGTAAATAAGGCAGTCACAACAGGAGACATACTGCCTCTTTCCACTATTATAAAAAGTCAAGGAAAGGTTTACACAGGGAAGGAAAGTATCTTTGTTAGTTACCAGGGATGGGCAGGGAGAGGAGAGAAAGTTGCTGGCTAGTTAAGAGATGTGTTAATTTAGGTGAAGGGAAAAGCAATACACAAAAGTGTGTGATCAGCATAATATCACTAAGGAAAAAGACACAGAAAGATGCACAAGAACAGACAATAAAAGTAAATACAATTATATACAAAATACTGCATTATCAATAACGGAAAAAAAAAAAAAAAAGCTCACTGCCATCAAGTCGGATCCAACTCATAGCGACCCCTCCTTGGTTTTCCAAGGTGGTATCACTACAGAAGTATATCACCCAAACTTCCTCCTTCCGAGGAGTGACTGGTGGGTTCGAACCACCAGCCTTCTGGTTAGCAGAGCTCCCAACACTAATCTACTAGTGGATGGATACATAGGCTGCCAGGCAAGATCAGGTATGCATACAGGAATGAGAATATATATATGACTATACATAGATTTGGCAGATAATATTTCTACATACATATTTATATGTGCTATAAAAATGTCCATTTGCATCATAGAGCTATCAGGAGACAAAGTTACAGTAACTTCTTAGCCACAACTAAGCACTTTGAGGGAGTGAGTCATGGGGCCTATGGGCTTGGTAGCATGGTTGTGGGGGGACTTCAAACTCAATTGGCACAACACAGTACACAGAAACATTGTTCTACATCCAGGAAATTTGGCAGACAGCAACTGACTAGAAAAGATCCATATTTTTGCCCACTTCCAAAGAAAAGTGATCCAACAGAATGTGAAATTATTGAACAATATCATTAATATCACACACAAGTAAAATATTGCTGAAGATTATTCCATAAGAGTTGTAGCAGTATGTAGGCAAGAAATGCCAGAAATTCAAGCCAGATTCAGAAGAGGATGTGGAATGAGGGATATCATTGCTGATGTCAGATGGACTGTGGCTGAAAGCAGAGAATACCAGAATAATATCTGTGTTTTATTAACTATGCAAAGCATTAGACTGAATGGATCACATTTGCTATCTCTAACAAATTATAGATAACATTGCCAAGAATGCAGATTTCAGAACACTTAATTGTGCTCATGAGAAACCTATTCATAGGCCAATAGGCGGTCATTTGAGCAGAACACAGGGACACAGCATGGTTTAAAATCAGGAAAGTGTGCATCAAAGTTGTATCCTTTCACTACACTTACTCAATCTGTATGCTGAGCAGATACTCTGAGAAACAGGACTGTATGGAGAAGAATGAGCAGCATCAGGATTGGAATTAGACTCATTAACGAGCTCTGGTGGCATAGTACATAAGGCATTTGACTGCTAAAAGAAGGCTGGCAGTTCAAACCCACCAGCCACTCCTCAGAATGAAGGTTGGACAATCTACTTCCATAGTGATACTGCCTCGGAAACCCAAGGAGGTGTCACTATGAGTCAGATTCGACTCAATAGCAGTGACTTTGGACAAAACCTTGTTTGCTGAAAGTAAAGAAGACTTGAATCACTCACTGATGAAGATCAAGGACTATGGCCTTCAGTAAAGATTATACCTCAACATAAAGAAAACCAAAATCCTCACAAATGGACTAATAAACAATATTATGTGATAAATGGAGAAAAAATTGAAGTTACCAAGGATTTCATTTCACTTAAATCCTCAATCAACTTTCTTGGAAGCAGCAGTAAAGAATTCAAATGACATATTGCTTTGGGTTAATCTGCTGCAAAAGACCTCTTTAAAGTGTTAAAGAGCAAAAATGTCACTTTGAAGACTAAGATGTACTTGACCTAAGCCACGGTATTTTCAATCTTCCCATATGTATGTGGAGGCTTAACAGTGAATAAAGAAGACTGAAGAATTGATGCATTTGTATTATTGTGTTAGCATAGAATACTGAATACACCTCAGACTTCCAGAACAAATAAATTTGTTTAAGAGGAAGTATAGCCCGAATTTTCCTTAGAAACAGGGATGGCAAGACTTAGTGTCTCACAGTTTGGTCATGCTATCAGGAGGGACCAGTCTCTGAAGAAAGACATCTTGTTTGGTAAAGTGAAAACCAAAAACCAAACTCACTGCCATCGAGTTGTTTCTGACTCATAGTGACCCTCATTGGATCACCATGTCTTCCTTATGGGAACCACTGGTGTCTTTAGAGAGTATGTCAAGTAGAGGAAGCAGCAGTTGAGTTGATCACTAAAGGACTATGAGATAAGATTATGTTCTTAGAAGCTTAATGATTACAAAGAGAATAAGTAATTTTAGAGTAAAATGAGTGATCAAAGTCAATACAACTAATAATGGGACAAATCAACTTCATCTGCCTCCTTATGAGACGCAGTGAAGAAAATGTAGTCACACATATTTGATATTTTTGATAAAAATGCTTAAATTGAATCCAATAATGAGGAAATAGGAGGCAAACTTAAATTGCAGACATTCTACAAAATAACTGACTTGTACTCTTAAAAAAGTCAATATAATGGAATAAAAAGAAATACTAAGGAACCAATTTAGAATAAAAAGGAGTAAAGAAACATAGCAGCAGAATGTGTTTTCTATACAGAACATACTGGACATGAATGGGATGATTGGCAAAACCTGAAATGTCTGTAGAGTACAGAACAGTCCTGTATTAATGTTAATTACCTGATTTTGACAATTGTGCTGTCATTAAGGAAAAAAATGGCCTTGTTTTGGGAAATACACACTGAAATATTTAGGAGGAAAGGGTAAAAATGTGTCTGTGAAGATGGGTAAAGAGAGAAGAAGGGATGGATAAAGTAAATGGAAAATGTTATTATTTGGAGAATATGTGTGAATCATATACAGGAATTATTTGTATGATTTGTGAAATTTTTCTGAGTCTGAAATGCAGTAAAATAAAAAATTAAAATGAAACAAACTAAAAATATGAGGGAACTGTTTGAGTCTGGATACAGTGATGGCAGAATTTAAGACACAGAAAATTTTGGGGTATGTGAATATCATGGATTGAATTGTGTCCCCCAAATTTATGTACCAACTTGGTTGGGCCATGATTCTCTGTGGTCTGGCAAGTCTGTTGTTATTATGTGCCATCGAGTCGGACCTGACTCATAGAGACCCCTCCTTGGGTTTTCGAGGTTGTATCACTACAGAACTAGATTGCCCAAACTTCCTTCCAAAGAGTGGCTGATGGGTTTGAACCACCAGCCTTCTGGTTAGCAGTCAAGTGCCTTAGGCACTACCCTATATAATGATGTAATTTGGTGTTATGTAATGATGTAGCATCCTTCATGATATCATCTTATGTGATCAGCCAATTAGTTGTGGAGGGAATTAGGATAAGATACAACACCCTTACTCAGATCACAACTCTGATTTAATGTAAAGAGAGTTTCCCTGGGATGTGACCTGTGTCACCTTTTATTATACAAAAAATAAAAGGAGAGAGAATCTAGCAGAGAAGAAGGGGCCTGACTACTACCAAGAAAGAAGAGCTGTGAACAGAGCATGTCTTTTGAGTCCGGGATCCTTGTGCTAAGTACACTTTAGTCTCGGTGTAAGATTGATGTTAAGACACATGGAGATCTCTAAGGAACACTGGGCTCACAGATATTGAAAGAAGACAAGGGCCTTCCCCCAGAGCCAGCAGGAAAAGAAAACTTTCTCTTAGAACTAGAGCCCTGAATTCAGACCTCTAATCTCCTAAACTGTGAGAAAATAAATTTATGTTTGTGAAAGCCACCTATTTATAGTATTCATGCTGTAGCAGTACTAGAAGACTAAGGCAGAATTTGGTATCAGAAGAATGGGGAGCAACTCTAACAAATACCTGAAATACAGAAGCAGTTTTGAAATTGAGTAATGGGTAGAGGCTGGAAGAGTTTTCAGATGCCTAATAGTAGCAAATGCCTAGATTCTTTTGAAAAGACTGTTGGTGAAATTATGGATGTGAAAGATAATTCTAGAGAGGGCTCAGAACACAAAGTAAGGGGAGCTGTAACACTGGAAATAGACAGCAAGAAGCAGTGGGAGAGAGATGGCAGCAGTAGGACCAGGTGACCAGCATAAGACAGTGGAAAAGCTGATCATGAAGTCAAAAGAACTAAGTGCCTTTGGAAAGGAACCTTCCTAGCAGAGTGGGATGTCTCTGAACATTGTCAATGGAACTAGATTTGCCAACCCATGAAGCGAGATAGCTGAGTGCTTTTGGGCTGAGGCTTAATGGTGGAGTGATGTGTCTCTGGGAACTTATAAGTAGAGCTAAGAAGCTTTGTAACACTTATCTGAGCAGGGCAGATGCCAGGGCAACCAGAGATGTGAGCAGCTGAGGGACCAAGAGCCCAAGGAAGAAGGAAGCAGAAGCTGAAGAGATGAGGAGCATAGGAAGCAGAGCTGCCTCATTTTCAAAGTTTATAACCATGACCTCTGGAGTTTTCAAAGGTAAAATCATGGCCTGCTGGGTCACAAAGGGTGGGGCCATGGCTTCCAAGATTTCAAAGAGTTAGGTCTTCACCAACTCAGTTCTGGAGTGTGGGGCTGAGATTCATGAGTGTCTAGGAATGGGGCTACAGCCACCACCCAACACTGAGGGTTTGGGGCTGTTGTGCCCAAGGATTAGAATAATGGAGACTTCTGGGGCTGAAGGTGTGGGGTCACTATTTAATTGGATAAGGAAAATAGGGCCACCCAAAGCAGAGGGAACAAAGTTGCCATCCCAATGGTTCTGGAAGGCAGACTTGAAGCCTAAGGCCATAGAGTCTCTACTCAGAATCCAGATAATATCACCAATAATCAGACTCTCTAGAACAAGACTATTGCTTACATGTTTTCATAGAATAGAGGATTATTTTCAAGCCTTGAAAGTTAGCATAAATTATTCTCTGAGTATTTTACTTGTTTGGTGCCTGCTATCCCTTGTTTCCCTCCTATTTCTCCCATTTGTAATAGAAATGTGCCTTTTCCACCACTGAACCTTGGAAGCAGATAACTTGTCATCTAGATTCACAGATTAAAAGGGATTTTGCTCCAGGATGGAATTTGGATTTGGAATTGGTTAAAGATTTTTCGGATGATATGATGAGGTGAAAGTGTTTTGCATGTGGCAAAGACATGACTCTTTAGGGGCCAAAGGGTGGAATGTCATGAACTGAGTTTTGCACACCCCCCCCCCAGTATGTGTCAACTTGGCTGAGCCATAGCTCTCAGTACTCTTGCATCATCTCCCATGATTTGATCTGACATGATCAGCCAATCAATTGTAATGGGATTAGTTTGGGATATAACACACTTATTCATGTCATAACCCTGATCCAAGGTAAGGGGAGTTTCCCTGGGTTATGATGAGTTTGTGTTGTTGTTGTTGTTGTTTAATCTCACAAAGAATAAACAGAGAGAGAAGCAAACAGAGAAAAGAGGATCTGACTACTACCAAGAAAAAAGAGTGCATCTTTGCATCTGTGATTCCTGTGCTGAGATCCTCCTAGACCCATGGGGAAGACTGATGCCAAGACACATGGAGATTTCCAAGGAATGTCAAGCCAAAAGATGTTGAAAGGAGATAAGGACTTTCTGTCAAATGCAACAGGAGAGAAAGTCTTCCCCAGTGATGTAACAGCCCAGAATTTGGACTTCTGGGCTCTAAACTTGTTAGAGAATAAATTTCTGTTTGTTAAAGCCACCCATTTAAGGTATTTATGTTATAGAAGAACTAGGTAATTAAGACATCGACCAAGCTTGGCATGGAAAATTACAGAGCAAGCAGTCTTCCTTTTCTCCATTTCAGATAAAGTGTATCACTGTGGAATCTGAGTACTAATTTCTACATAAGAATAAAGCCAATAGTTATTTTAACCTCATATTATACTGAGTACTGTTACCTTAAGACAAAACTAAGAATTTTTAAATGTATATCAGTAACTACTTTAACAATTTTTAGATTTTATATAGAATTTCCAATACCTAAGACTCTATTATTCCTCTTTTAAGGTTAAATTTTCCAAGTTTTTAGGTAGGGCATCCAAAATTTCTACAATTAGTTGTTGTTGTTTTTGTTATTAAGTGCTGTCAAGTTAGACCTGACTCATAGCGACCCCTCCTCAGAAACCCAAGGAGGGGTTGCTATGAAGAGTATTTAATATTTTAAAATGCTCAAGCAAAATTTGATAATGTTGTTAGGTGCTGTTTAGTTGGCTATGACTTAATGACATTATGTACATCAGAATGAAACACTCTCTAGTTCTGCACCATCCTCACAATCCGTACTATGCTTGAGTCCATTGTTGCAGCCACTGTGTCAATCCATCTTATTGAGGGTCCTCTTTTTTTCTGATCCTCTAGTTGTTGTTGTTGTTGTTAGGTGCCATTGAGTCGTTTCCGACTCATAGTAACCGCATGCACAGAAGAATTAAATACTGCCTGATCCTGCACCAGCTCCATTATCCTTGCTGTACTTGAGCCCATCATTGCAGCCACCGTGTCAATCCATCTCGTTGGAAGCCTTCCCCTCTTTCGTCGACCCTGCATATTACCAAGAATGACATCCTTCTCCAGGGAATGGTCCCTTCTGACAACATGACCAAAGTAGGTGAGACGAAGTCTGGCCATTCTATCTTCCAAGGAGCATTTCGGGTGCACTTCCTCCAGGACAGATCTATTAGTTCTTTTAGCAGTCCATGGTACTTTCAGCATTCTTTGCCTGCACCACAACTCAAAAGCATCAACTCTTCTTCGGTCTTCCTTATTCATTGTCCAGCTCTCACATGCATACGAGGTGATTGGAAATATCATGGCCTATGTCAGGCGCACCTTAGTCCTCAAGGAGACATCCTTACTCTTCAGCACTTGAGACAGTTCCTTCACACTTGACCTTCCCAGTGCTACATGACATCTAATGTCCTGATTGCTGCTTCCATTGGCATCGATTGTAGAACCAAGTGATGTGAATTCTTTGACAACCTCAATCTTCTCTCCATTTATTGTGATGCTGCTCATTGGTCCAGTTGTGAGGATTTTTGTTTTCTTTATGTTGAGATGTAATCCATACTGCAGACTGTATTCTTCAACCTTCATCAGTAACTGCCTCAAATCATCCTCACTTTCAGCAAGCAAAGTTGTATCATCTGCATATCTCAGGTTGTTAATGATTCTTCCTCCAATCCTGATACCACGTTTTTCTTCATATAGTCCAGCTTCTCAGATTATTTTCTCAGCATATAGATTGAATAAGTATAGAGAAGGATACAACCCTGACCGCACTCCCTTCTTGATTTTAAACCATGTAGTGTCCCCTTGTTCCATTCGAACGACAGCCTCCTGGTGAAGGTACAGGTTCCTCATGAGTAAAATGAAGTGTTCGGGAATTCCCATTCTTTTCAATGTTTTCCATAATTTGTCATGATCCACACAATCAAATGCCTTTCCACAGTCAATAAAACACAAGTAAAAATCTTTCTGGTATTCTTTGCCTTAAGCCAAGATCCATCTGACAGCAACTATGATATCCTTTGTTCCACATCCTCTTCTGAATCCAGCTTGCACCTCTGGAAGTTCTCTGTCAATATACTGCTGCAAGAGTTTAATTATTATTATTATTGTTATTATTATTATTATTATTGTGATTTTGGTGAAAATTTACAGAGAAAATACGCTTTCCATACAGCAGTTCACATACACTTTGTCTCATGACATTGATCACAATTTACCACAATGCAACATCTCCCCTCCTACTTCCTCCTGATAGTTACCTCTTCCCTGTGTCCATCCCTCCATGAACTCCTGCCCCCTGAGCTGTCATCTTATGCATAAGCAGCCCTTCTTTCTCCCATGCTTTTTCTCTGCAATGAGTGTACTTACCTCAGGTAAATGTTCAACTCCTATGCCCGTCTATTGTTTGGCTGGAGGCAACAGACATGGGTTCAATTCCAGACCTGAAGGGCAGGTAGGGGCCATAGACTCAGTGGTTCCACCTGGCTCTATCAGACCAGCAAACCTGGTACCTCCCTTTTATTTTTCCAAATGATTTTGAGTTTTGTTCCACATTGTTCTCCCTCTTTATCCAGGATCTCCTACACAGATCCTCTTCCAAGTGGTTGACAGTAGTAGCTGGGCACCATCTAATTCTACTGGTCTTATAGTGATATAGTGCAGATCGGATGGTGTACCACTCACTAGGACTAATTGTTTCCATGAATTTGGGGTTTTATTAATTCTTCTTTGCTCTGGATGAGAAAAGACCCATCATTGTATCTAGATGGCAGATAAAAAGCTTCTAAGATCCCAGTCGCTACTCACAAAAGTGGGAGGTGGAATGATGTTTTGTGTAGTATGTTATACCAATTGAGCTTGGTGTCCTCTGCAACTATGGTCCCAAGCCCACTGGTTCAACTACTCGGTCCCTCTGGGTAGCTGGCTGTGACCAAGTGACTACAACCTTGCCCCTTGTCAGCTCCACTATACACCTGGGAATTCAGATCATACACATAAAGTTATGGGACCACTGTCTGCCAACCCTATACATGTTCTTGGGTACACTCCCCACTTCACAGACATACCTAATAATTCAGCCTGTCCACCCATCTATCCACCCATATATCCATGATTGCCTTCACTGACAATGCCGTACTATATGTGCAAAAGGGTTCATCTTTGTTGTCTGCCCTTCACACATACCACTCTATGTCTTTCTCTTCCTCAGTGCCACTATATTGATCACTCACATTGAGTACATTGCCCTTCTCTTCACCCAAATCAAACCTTATCTCTGTCTATCTAACAGTGTTCCCTCCCTCTCCCCTCCCACCCCTGGGAACCAACAAAGAAAATGACCTTCCATAGATATACGTTTCCTTGACTTTTACAATAATGAGCTAATACAACATTTGTCCTTTTGTGAATGACTTATTTCACTCAGCATAATTTCCTCCAGGGTCATCCATGTTATGCAGTGTTTTGCAGATTCTACATTATTCTTTAGGGTTGCATAGTATTCCATTGTGTGTAGTTACCATAGTTTGGAT
Source organism: Orycteropus afer afer (assembly GCF_000298275.1). Lineage (NCBI taxonomy): Eukaryota > Metazoa > Chordata > Mammalia > Tubulidentata > Orycteropodidae > Orycteropus > Orycteropus afer. The sequence goes on from NW_006921802.1 coordinate 4,206,212, forward strand.
GTCTATTTGTCAGTTGATGGACACCTAGGTTGTTTCCACCTTTTGGCTATTGTAAATAGTGCTGCGATGAACATGAGTGTGCACTTGTCTGTTCTTGTCATGGCTCTCACTTCTGTAGGATGTATACCTAGTAATGGAATAGCTAGGTCAAATGGTATTTCTAATTCCAACTTTTGAAGGAATCTCCATACTGCTTTCCACAATG
>NW_006921802.1:4210316-4227079 GCF_000298275.1 Orycteropus afer afer
CATATCAGGTATGCAAGGATGGTTCAACATTAGAAAAACAATCAAGGTCATCCACCACATAAATAAAACAAAGGAGAAGAACCACACGATCATATCGATTGATGCAGAAAAGGCATTTGATAAAATCCAACACTCATTCCTGATCAAAACTCTCAGCAAAATAGGAATAGAAGGGACATTCCTTGACATAATAAAGGGCATCTATGCAAAACCAACAGCCAACATTATTCATTATCATGAACATTATTCATGCGGAATATTGGTCTTTAGTTTTCCTTTAGAGTGACGCCTTTGCCTGGTTTTGGTATCAAGGTTATTCTTGCTTCATAAAACGAGTTAGGGAGGATTCCATCCTTTTCTATGTTTTGGAATAGTTTGAATAGGATTGGTATTAGTTCTTCTCTGAACATTTGGTAGAATTCTCCAGTGAAACCCTCTGGGCCAGGACTCTTTTAGTTGGTAATTTTTTGATGACCTGTTCAATTTCTTCTTTTGCTATGGATTTGTTCAACTTTTCCACATCAGTCTGTGTTAATTTACATAAGTGGTGTATTTCTAGAAATCTGTCTATTTCTTCCAGATTTTCAAATTTGTTGGAGTACAGTTCTTCATAGTATCCTGATACTATCCTTTTGATTTCAGTTGGCTCTATTGTGATGTCACCCATTTCGTTTCTAATTCATATTATTTGTATTCTCTCCCTCTTTTCCTTTGTTACATTTGCCAGTGGTCTGTCAATTTTATTGATCTTTTCAAAAAACCACATTATGGTCCTGTTGATTTTTTCTATTGCCCTTCTATTTTCTGTTTCATTGATTTCTGCTCAAATCTTGATTATTTCCTTTCTTCTGGTGACTGTGGGCTTTTCTTGCTATTCTTTTTCTATTTGTTGGAGGTGTTGGTTTAAAGTGGTGATTTTGCCTCTTTCTTCTTTTTTGATGTGTGCATTGATTGCTATAAATTGGCCTCTGATCACTGCTTTTGCTGTGTCCCAAAGATTTTGGTATGTTGTGTTTCATTCTCATTTGATTCAAGGAATTTTTGAACTTCAATTTTTATTTCTTCTCTTACCCTGTCAATCATCAAGGAGGGTATTGTTCAGTTTCCATGTGTTTACTCTTTTTCTGTTGATCTTCCTCTTGTTGACTTCCAATTTGATAGCATTATGATCTGAGAAGATGCTTTGCAGTATTTCATTGTTTTGGAATTTATTAAGGCTTGCTTTATGGCCTAATGTATGGTCTATCAAGAAAAAGTTCCATGCGCGCTGGAGAAGAATGCACATTTTCCTGCTGTTGGGTAAAGTGCTCTGTAGATATCTATAAGGCAAAGTTGGTGGATTGTATTGTTTAGCTTTTCTGCATCTTTGTTGAGTTTCTTTCCAGTTCTCTCTTTCAAAGAAAGTGGTGTAATAATGTCTCCCACTATAACTGTGGAGTCATCTATTTGGCTTTTCATCTGTTTTAAAGTCTGATTGATGTATTTTAGGGCTCTTTCATTGGGTCCATAGATATTTGTTATGGTTATATGTTCATGTTCAATTGATCCTTTAATCATTATAAAATGTCCTTCCTTGTCTCATATGGTGGTTTTTGTCTTAGTGTCAATTTGACCAGAAATTAATACTGCCACTCCTGCTCCCTTACAGTTGCCATTTGTTTGATATATCTTTTTCCAACCTTTGATTTTTAGTCTATTTTTGTCTTTGTCTCTAAGATGTGTCTCTTGTAGGCAGCATATTGATGGATTTTGTTTTCTTATCCAATCTTGAGTGGTGCATGTAATCCATTAACCTTCAGGGTAATTACTGATAAGTTTAAATTTGTTGCTGTCATTTTGTTACTCATTTTTTCATGGTGTCCCTGGTTTCTTTGTTCCATGTTATTTTCTGTGCTGAGCTCATTATGTTTATAAATCGTGTTATCATTTCCTTTGTTGCTGTTGTTTTAGTATTTGCTGAGTATTTTTGCTTGTCCTCTTTTTTATTGTGATATGAAGGTTTATCATATTTCTTTGAGGTTACCCTATGATTTATAATTTTCTCCCTGAGTTTAAGACTGTCCATTCTGTCTTGCAACTCTCTTAACATCCTCTCCATTTACAAGTTCTGTAACTACACAGTCTTTTCCGTATTTTTGTTTGTAGTTGTCCTCACTTACCAATTGATATCTCTGGCTCCCTGTTTACACTCTTGTAAGCTCATTTTATTTTGGATATGTCCATAGCTGTGGTTTCTGGGTTATGTCATCTTGTGTATTAATGGTCGCTTGTTATATGCTATTTTCGGTTCTCTATTCAAAGGACTCCCTTAAGCATCTCTTGTAAGGTTGGTCTAGTTTTAACAATTTCCCTTAATTTCTGCTTATCTGGAAATCTCCTAATTTCACCATCATATTTGAGGGACAATTTTTCCATGTGTATGATTTTTGGTTGAAAATTTTTCTCTTTCAGGGTTTTATATATACCATACTATTGCCTTCTCACTTGCATGGACTCTGCTGAGAAATCAGAGCTTATTCTTACTTGCTTTCCTTTATAGGTAACTTTTTCTTTTCCCATGCTGCTTTCAGGATTATGTCTTTGTCTTTGGTTTTGGTGAGTTTGATGATGATATGTCCTGGTGATTTTCTTTTGAGGTCTATCCTGTTTGGGGTTCGTTGGACTTCCTGAATGGATATATTCTCCTTTTTCATCATATCAGGGAAGTTCTCCTCCAGCAAATTTTGGACAACTTTCTCAGTGGTTTTATTTTTCTCTTCCTGTTCTGAAATTCCAATGACATATAAGTTATTCCTTTTGATGATATCCCACAGGAACCTTAAGCTTTCTTTATTTTTTTTATTTTTTTTTTCTGATTGATCCCTTTCCAAAGAAGTATTCAGATATTTGTCTTCAATCTCATTAATTCTGTCTTCCATCACATCAATTCTACATCTTTGCCCTTCCAATGTGTTATCTATTTCTAACTTCTGGATTTCTACCCATAGATTTAGAATAATTTATATTTTTCATTTAATTTGTCCTTCTGTTCCTATATTTTCTTCCAAAATTCTTCTAAGATTTGTCTGTGTTTTCTTTGGTCTGCCTCTCAATCCTTTGAAGATACCTAAATGTAATTCTTTTGAATTCCTTATCAGAGATTTCCAGTGCTGCTTCTTCCTCAGGGATGTGTTCTGCATCTGTATCCTTTTCCCTTGTTTCTACCACTTTATCTTGCTTCTTTGTGTGGACTGTGATGGTTTGTTGTCTCTGATACATCATGGTATGTTATTAAGAGCTCTGTTAGTTATTCAGTTGTGCAGGTCCGGAATATACTTGGGGTTACTGGAAAGCAGAACCTCTTCTTAAGCCCCTGGAATCTGGTAGAACACTGTCTCTTTAAATATCCAAAATTGTCAAGCTGCTTGCAAACATTCAAAATGGTGACACCTTCTGGACTGGCAAAAGCCCACAGCTCAGCCCCACCTCCTCTTCACTGCTGCTTCCCCTTCTACCCCACAGCCACCAGAGCACTCCTCTGTGCAGTCCCTGTCTAACAGAGCTGATTTTCAGGTTAATTCTTAAGCCCTACCACCACTCCCTGCAGGTAACTCCTCTTCTCTCCCAGTCACCCCCGGCCATCTGTGCCGTCAGGACCGCTCAGGATCACTGCCAAACTGCAGCTCCATCTGTCTCCTTTTTTGGTATTTTCATGCACATTCTTCTGCTAGTTGGGTTTTAGACCACTTCTATATCCTTTCCGTCAAGGCTCATGGGTCCAGGATTATCCTCTGTGTCTGTGTTAATTGGTTTGTTTCCCTTTTCATTGTTGAAGAGGATCTGTGCAGACTTTCTGCCTATTCCACCACCTTGGATTCGATTGCAACCATTTTTGAATTATCTTCAGTAGGATCTTACTTGCGTGCAATATTAATGATATTGTTCTGTAACTTCCACATTCTGTGGGATCCCCATTCTTTGGAATGGGTACAAATATGTATCTTTTCCAGTCAGTTGGCCAGGTAGCTGTCTTCCAAATGTCTTGCATAACTGAGTGAGTGCCTACAATGGGACATCCATTTGATGAAATATCTCAGTGGGTATTCTGTCAATTCCCAGAGCCTTGTTCTTTCCTATTTCTTCATTGCAGCTTTGACTTCTTCCTTCAAATCTAGATCATATGCCACCTCCTGAAATGGATGAAGATCTACCATTTCTTTTTGGTATAGTGACTCTGTGTATTCCCACCATCTTCTTTTGATGTTTCCTGCGTCATTCAATATTTTGCCCATAGAATCTCTCAATATTGCAACACGAGGCTTAGATTTTTTCTTCAATTCTTTCAGCTTGAGAAATGTCAGTCGTGTTGTTCTCTTTTGTTTTTCAAACTTCAGGTCTTTGCACATTTCATTATAGTAATTTTTTTTTTTTTTTTTTCTGCTTGAACTGCTCTTTGAAATCTTTTGTTCAGCTCTTTTATCTTGTCATTTCTTCCATTTGCTGTAGCTACTCTCTGCTCAAGGGCAAGTTTCAGGGTATCTTCTGTCATCCATTTTGGTCTTCTCTTTTTTAGTGATCTCTTGCTTTCTTCATGGATAGTATTCTTGATATCCTCCCACAATTCTTCTGGTTTTTGGTGGTTGGTGTTCAATGCATCAAATCTATACTTTAGATGGTCTCTAAATTCAGGAGGGATTCAAGATCATATTTTGGCTCTCTTGGACTTGTTTTAATTGTCTTTAACTTCAAGTTGAACTTTCATATGAGCAGTTGATGGTCTGTTCCACAATCAGATCCTGGCCTGGTTTTGGCTGAAAATATTGAGCTTTTCCACTGCTTCTTGCCACAGATGTAGTCATTCTGATTCCTGTGTGTTCCATCTGGTGAAGTCTATGTGTACAGCCACAGTTTGTGTTGTTGAAAGAAGGTGTTTGCAATGAATAAGTCTTGCAAAATTCTACCATGCAAGTTCCAGCGTTATTTCTGTCACCAAGTTCAAATTTTCCAACTATTGGTGATTCTTCTTTGTTTCCAACTTTTGCATTCCAGTCACCAGTGATAATTAACACATCCTAATTGCATGTTCTATCAATTTCAGATTCAGAAGTTGATAAAAATCTTCAATTTCCTCATCTTTGGCTTTGGTGGTTGGTGCATAAATTTGAATAATAGTCATATTAACAGGTCTTCCTTGTAGGCGTATGGATATTATCCTATCACTGACAGCATTGTACTTAAGGAAAGATCTTAAAACATCCTTTGTGATGATGAATGCCACGCCATTCCTTTTCAAACTGTCATTCCCGGCATAGTAGATCATATGATTATCTGATTCACAATGGTCAAAACCCATCCATTTCAACTCATTAATACTGAAGATATTAATCTTTATGTGTTTCATTTCATTTTTGACAATTTCCAATTGTCCTAGATTCATACTATGTACATTACATGTTCCGATGATTAATGGATACTTGCAGCTGTTTCTCCTCAATTTGAGTGATGCCACATCAGCAAATGGAGGTCTAGAAATCTTTACCTTACCCATATGTGTAAGGCTGGGTTTACTCTGATGATTCAGCTCTTTCCCTGTCCTATTTTGAGAGCCTTCTAACCAAACCAGACTATTCATAAAGTTGTGTGGTAATGTATCAGACAGTGTTTCTTTGCTATTCATAAGGTTTTCCCTGGCCAATTCTTTGAGAAATGGATGGCTTCTTCCTTCTTCCTAGTCTGTCTCATTCTGTAATCTGGGCTAATACCTATGCACCATGTGTGCCTCACTGGGTTTGAAACACCAGTGGCTCAGCCTCAAAACTCACATCAACCAGTCACCACAAACCTATGGACAAGTTTGCCACCCTGTTGGAAACCTCTTGTACCACCCTTACCTGGGTCCCTGTGGCTGACTCCTCCTCTCTACCAGTTCCTGGGCTTTTTCTTCCCCTTTCTCCCACTCTCCCACCCTGCTGCTTTGGGCATGCCTGGGTTCCCTCTCCTCACCTGGATCCCTGCAGCTAACTCCTCTTCTGTCCCAGTGCTTGGGCTTATTCCTCACCCCTCTCCAGTTCTCCCACCCTGATGTATTGGGCATGCCTTGGTTACCTTTCCTCACCTGGATCCCTGCAGCTCACTCCTTTTCTGTCTCAGTCCCCAGGACTTTTCCTATCCTCTCCCCAGTTCTCCTGCCCTGCTGTTTTGGGTGTTCCTGGGTTCCCTCTCCTCACCTGGATTCCTGCAGCTAAATCCTTGTCAGTCCTAGTCCCGTGATTATTCCTCTCCCCTCTCCAGCTCTCCTGCTCTGCTTCTTTGTTCATGCCTGGGTTCCCTCTCCTCACCTGGATCCCTGTGGCTCACTCCTCTTCTGTCACTTTCCCCAAGCCTATTCGTCTCCATTCTCCGTTCCGCCAGCCTTGTGACTTTGGACATGCCTGGGTTCCCTTTCCTCACCTGGTTCCCTGTGGCTCACTCCTCTTTTGTTCTGGTCCCCTGGCTTATTCCTCTCCCTCTCTGGTTCTGCCACACTGATGCTTTGGGCAGGCCTGGGTTCCCTCTCCTCACTAGGATCTCTGTGGCTCACTCCCATTGGTCCCGGACCCAGGGCCTATTCCTCTCCTCTTTTCAGTTCTCCTGCCCTGCTACTTTGAGCATGCCTGGGTTCCCTCTCCTCACCTGGATCCCTCCAGCTCACTCCTCTTCTGTCCCTGTACCCAGGCCGATTCATCTCTACTCTCCAGTTCCCCTGCCCTGTTTCTTTGGATGTGCCTGATTTCCCTTTCCTCACCTGGTTCCCTGTGGCTCACTCTTCTTCTGTCACTGTCCCTAGGCTTATTCCTCTCCCCTCTCCAGTTTTGCCAACCTGATGCTTTGGGCATGCTGGGGTTCCCTCTCCTCACTTGGATACCTGCGGCTAACTCCTCCTCTGTCCCAGTTCCTGGGCCTTTTCCTCTCCTTCCTCCCGCTCTCTTGCTCTGATGCATTGGGTGTGCCTGGGTTCCCTCTCCTCACTTGGATCCCTGCAGCTCACCTCTTCTTTCCTGGTCCCCAGGCCTATTCATCTTCACTCTCCGGTTCTCCCACCCTGCTCCTTTGGGTCTGCCTGGGTTCTCTCTCCTCACCTGGATCCCTGCAGCTCACTCCCATAGGTCCTGGACCCCGGGCCTTTTCCTCTCCTCTTTCCAGTTCTCCCACTCTGCTGCTTTGGGCATGCCTGGGTTCCCTCTCCTTACCTGTATCCCTGCGGCTCACTCATCTTCTGTCTCAGTTCCCAGGCCTATTCCTCTCCCCTATCCAGTTCTCCCACCCTGCTGCTTTGGGTGTACCTTTGTTCCCTCTCCTCACCTGGTTCCCTGAAGCTCATGTGTCTTCTGTCCTGGTCCCTAGGCTTATTCCTCTCCCCTCTCTGGTTCTCCCACCCTGATGCTATGGGCATGCCTGGGTTCCTTCTCCTCACCTGGATACCTGTGTCTCACTCCTCTTCTGACCCTGTTCCTGGGACTTTTTCCTCCTCTTCCTCCCACTTTCCCACCCTGCTGCTTTGGGCATGCCTGCATTCCCTCTCCTCACCTGGATCCCTGTGGCTCACTCCTCATTGGTACTGGTGCCCAGGCTTATTCTTATCCTCTCTCCAGTTCTCCCACCCTGTTGCTTTGGGCATTCCTGGGTTCCCTCTCCTCAACTGAGTCCCTGCATCTCACTTCTCATCTGTCCCAGTCCCGAGGCTTATCCTCTTACCAAGCATGATATCCTTCTTCAGGGACTGGTGTCTTCTGACAACATGCTCAAAGTAGATTAGACAAAGTGCCAATTCTCCCTTGTAAGGAGTATTCTGGGCAGACTTCCTCCAGGTCAGATTTATTCATTCTTCTTGAAGTCCATGATATTTTCAATATGCTTTGCCAACACCACAATTCAAAGACACCAATTCTTTGCTCTTCCTTGTTCTGTCCAGCTTTCACGTGCATACGAGGTGAGTGAAAATACCATGGCTTGGGTTAGGGGCACCTTAGTGTTCAAAGTGACATCTTTACTCTTTAACACTTTAAGTAGGTCCCTTGCAGACGATTTGACCAATGGAATACAACATCTTATTTCTTAACTGCTGTTTCCATTAGTGTTGATAGTAGATCCCAAATAAAATGAAAACCTTGACAACTTCAATCTTTTCTCCATTTATCATGATATTGCCTATTGGTCCTATTGTGAGGAATTTTGTTTTCTTTATGTTCGGTTGCAATCCATACTGAACACTGTAGTCATTGATTTTCACCAGTTAGTGCTTCAAGTCGTTTTCGCTTTCAGCAAGAACGATTGTGCCCTCTGCATATTGCAAGTTGTTAATGAATATTCCTCCAATCCTGATGCTGCAGTCTTCTTCATATAGTCCAGTTTTTCAGACTATTTGCTCAGCATACAGATTGAATAAGTATGGTGAAATAATACAACCATGATGCACAAACTTCCTGATTTTAAAACATGTAGTATCCCCTTGTCTGTTTGAATGACAGCTTCAGGTTCTATGTGCAGGTTTTGCATGGGCACAATTAAGTCTTCATGAATTCCCATTCATCACAATGTTTTCCATAATTTGTTATGATCCACACAGTCAAATGCTTTTGCATAGTTAGGAAAACACAAATAAACATCTTTCTGGTATTCTTTGCTTTCAGCCAAGATCCATCTGAGATCAGCAATGATATTCCTAGTTCTGTGTCCTCTTCTGAATCTAGCTTGAATTTCTCTCAGTTGTCAATGTACTATTGCAACTGTTTTTAAATTATCTTCAGCAAAAATTTACTTGCATGTAATATTAATGATATTGTTTAATAATTCCCACATTCTGTTAGATCACCTTTCTTTGGAACGGGCACAAATATGATGGGGTGTGACCCATTCTCAGTCACACCCATCAGAAACGAAAGTCCCAAAAGCTTTACCCCATTCACATGATTAAGGATGACTCTATTTTGAGGAGGCAGCTCTTCCCTAGTTGTATTGTGAGTGCCTTACAACCTGAGGGGCTCAATTTCTGGCACTATATGAGACAATGTTTCATTGATATTCGTACAGTTTTATAGTCCATTGACCAGGTAGCTTGTTGTCTTCCAAATTTCTTGGTATAAATGACTGAGGACCTCCAGTGCATCAGTTATTTGTTGAAATATTTCAGTGGATGTTCCATCAGTTCCTGGAGCCTTGTTTTTCCTCAATTCCTTCAGTGCAGCTTGGACTTCTTCTTTTTTACACCATTGGATCTTAATTACATGCTACCTTTTGAAATGGTTGAACGTTGACCAATTCTTTCTGGTACAGGGACTGTGTATTGCTTCCATCTTCTTTTAGTGCTTCCTGCATCATTCAATATATTTTTTTATAATATTTCAATTTTGCAATTCAAGGCTTGATTCTTCTCTTCAGTTCTATCAGCTTGAGAAATGCCAAGAGTGTTCTTCCCTTCTGTTCTTCTAACTGCAAGTCCTTGCACATTTCATTATAATTCTTTACTTTGTCTTCTTGGGCCACCCTTTGAAATCTGTTCAACTCTTTTATTTCATCACATTTTCCATTTGCTTTAGTTACTTTCCATTCAAGAGCAAGTTCCAGAGTCTCTTCTCACAACCATTTTGGCTTTTTATTCCTTTACTGTCTTTTTAACAATCTTTTGTTTTCTTCATTTATGATGTTCTTAATGTCATCCCATAATTTGTCTGGTCCTCTGTCACTGGTGTTCAATGCCTCAAGTATGTTTTCCAGACAGTCTCTAAATTCAGGTGGGATATAATCAAGGCCATATTTTGACTCTTGTGGACTTGGTTTAATTTTTTTCAGCTTCAACTTCAACATGCATATGAACAATTAATGGTCTTTTCCATAGTCAGCCCTTGGCCTTGTTTTGACTGATGATATTGAGTTTTCCATTGTCTCTTTCCACAGATGCATTCAATTTGATTCCTGTGTATTCCATCTAGAGAAGTTCACATGTGTGGTTGCTATTTATGTTGTTGACAAAGATATTTGCAATGAATAAGTTGTTAGACTTTCAAAATTCTATCATGTGATCTCTGGCATCATTCTTCACCAAGGCCATATTTTCCAACTACAGATGCTTCTTTGTTTCCAACTTTCACATTCTAATCACAGTAAGTACTAATACATCTTGATTGCATGTTTGTTCAATTTCAGATTGCAGAAGTTGGTAAAACCTTCAATTTCTTCATCTTTGGCTTTAGTGTTTTGTGAATAAATTTGAATAATACTAGTATTAACTGATCTTCATTGTAAGTGTATGAATATTGTCCTATCAATGATAGCATTGTACTTCAGAATGGATAGATCTTGAAATGTTCTTTTTGACAATTAATGAAACAACATTCTTCAATTTGTCATTCCTGGTATAGTAGACCTATGATTGTCTTGTAAAAAATAGCCAATACCAGTCTATTTCAGCTCACGAATGCTTACGATACCAATCTTTATGTGTTCTATTTCATTTTTGACTACTTTCAATTTTCTTACATTCATACTTTGTATGCTCCACATTCCAATTAATAATGGATATTTGCATCTATTTCTTCCCATTATGAGTCACATCCCATCAGCAAATGAAAATCCCAAAAGCTTTACTCTATTTACATGATTAAGATTGACTCTATTTTGAGGAGATAGCTCTTCCCTGGTCATATTGTGACTGTCTTCCAACCTGAGGGCCTCATCTTCTGGCACTACATCAGACAATGTTTCACTGATATTCGTACAATTTTCTAGTAATACAACAAACAGTATTTCATTGTTATTCACAAGGTTTTCAGTAGCCTTTTTTTTTTTTTTCTTCAGAAATGGATAGTCCCATCTTCTTTTCCAGTCTGTCTTAGTCTGTCAGCTCTGCCAAAACCTGTCCACCATTAGTGACCTGTTGGTATTTGAAATATCAGTGGTATAGCCTCCAGTCTCACAGTAACATACAAGCCACCACAGTTTGAAAAACAGAGATGAGTGGTGGAAAAAAAAAATGTAATAATATGTAAATCCAAAAAAAAATAATAGTAACTACTGTTTTTTGACCATCTATTCTGCACCAGGCATCCCTGGGTGGTATTACTAGTTAGTGTGCTCAGTTGTGTGACACATAAGTCTACACATACGTGTCTCATAAGAAAGGCCTAGAAATCTACTTCTGAAAAATCAACTTATGGAGCATGTTCTCTTTGACACAAATGGGTCACCAGGAGTTGGATTCCATTCAATGGCAACATTTTACTATGCATGAGACATACTGTACTCATTTTTTCTCATTATTGCTCTGCAAAGTGAAAACAAACAAAGATATTATGCAATTCTATAACAGAGGATTAGTAAATAGGGGTAAGATTCTGAACCCATCATGTCTTACTTATTCTATTTTGCTTCTCAGCGTGACCTAAAGTGAGTGCTTTGTATGGTAGAAACCATTGATACTTCCTAAGCAAACTAAATAGCTAAGTAAATGAGGAAAATGTCAAGAGTGATTGTATTAGAGTCAAACTTTATGTTTTATGTGTGACTGCTGACAGCTTTTAAGCTCCCCTCTCTATTCTCCCCCTTCTTCTTCACATCTGGGCAATGTGGTAATATGCCCAGGTTCTTTGGGCACCAGATGGAAGTTCAAACCACACAAGGGACGTCTCACCTCGGCTCCAAGCCTAACCATCATAAAACCGCAGAGCCAGTCTCCTTTCCTTGCTCTCTCAAGCCATTTTTGGACTTGCTTGGGAAGCCTGCCCCACTCTTCCCATCAGGCTCATTATGTGAGTAATAAACTTTTTATACCCTCTTGGTGTATATGTGTGTGTGGCATCATCAGACTTGATTTTGGAATCAAATTTTGTGTGGAATCAAATTTTGTTCTAGTCTGCTTCTTAAGGGATCCTTTAATAATTATGAACTATTAATATTTTAAAATGAAATAAATATGTTTTAAGTTTTTTTTAATATTGAAACTGCAAGAATATAAATTATCTTTCGAATGGAACCTAAAATTAGTAGATACAGAGTTAACATAAATGTTTCAAAATTCACTGTGCATTTTGCTTCTAATGTCCACATTGTCCAGTAACTGGTAAATTTTCACTTTCATTCTCAAAAATACAAAGACTTTTTGGTTCATGTAAGCAGATTGGAATGTTCTTCATGTGAAAATAACACATTTACAAAAACACATTTGGTGTCTGTTTTCTCTTGGAGTGACTATATGTTTCTTTAGGGAGCTTAGAAATGGTTATGAAAACAATATAAAATTTGTTAGTGTTCTATTATGGTTTTAGTTTATACCTTCATCCCTAATAAATATTTTGCATCCATTACTGACATTTGATTATGAGTGTGATATAAAGAAAACATAAAAACATGAAGTAATGGTTACAATTTTCAGTTTAAAAATATTACTTTACTATTTCTTTAGAATAACGTCTTTTCAATTAAAAGAAAGTCAATAAAGTTAGAATTTCTAGAAAAAAAATTGAAAAATCCATACTCAGCAAAAATAAGTTCTCTCAAATTCTATGAAGCAAAGACAAATAAACTTTTATACATTCCTTGCTTTGACATTCCCAGAAAAACACACTTGCTTTTTAAAGAAAAAAAATGATCAGACAGAATGATAAAGTTAGTACTAAGTGAAATTTTAAATAAAAATGTAACTGGATATTTCAGTATTAACAGAAATACTGTAATAAAATTCCCATGCCACATTCAAATATTAATCCCAATAAAAAGAAATACCAGTTTTTAGAAGCACTATACTAACCATCTGTTAATAATCTTGCTCCTAGTAGTAGGTGATACTTTTGACTCTTTCTTCTTCATATATGTTAACTAACAAATATGGCTTCTTGTCAGGTCAAGGACAGAATGGGAAAGTTCTTGATGAGAATGTCCCACTAGTGCCAGCATACAGTTGTGCATGAATACTTAAGTTATCATCCTCCAATAGTATTTTTGAAGGGACCTAATAGGAGATCTGGTAGCATAGTGCCTAAGGCACTTGACTGCTAACCGGAAGGCTGGAAGTTTAAAACCACTAGCCACTTCTTGGGAGCTCTGGTAGCATAGTGGCTAAGACACTTGCCTGATAACCAGATGGCTGGCGGTTCAAACCCACCAGCCACTCCTCGGAAGGAAGGTTGGGCAATCCTACTTCCGTAGTGATACTGCCTCGGAAACCCAAGGAGGGGTCGCTATGAGTCGGGGCCGACTCGACGGCACATAACAACAACATAACAACAGCCACTTCTTGGAAGGGAGGTTGGGCAATCTACTTCCATAGTGATATTGCCCTGGAAACCTAAGGAGGGGTCACTATGAGTCAGGTCTGACTCGATGGCACATGACAACAACAACAGTGTGCACAATACCTGTATCAAGCAAGCTAAACAGACTCAATTTCTCCCCTCTGAGATTTATGTTGGGAGCTCTGGTGAGATTTATGTTATAAATCAGACCACATGGAATTATATGTACTTTAAGTGGAGTAGATTAGCATGGAAACATTTGTAAATACTGTTTATCAGGCTGAATGACAGGGGCCCTATTACTTATATGCAACTACAAAGTGCTTAAAATACGAAGGAGGTAGGAATAATAAGAAGCCAATCAGCAGCCATGAATAATATTTATTTACTCATCCAATACTGTATTAAATAATTATTACTAATATCTTAGACACTTGAGAACAAATGAACTATAAGTTTCCTGGGCTCGAGGGAGTAACAATCTAGAAGAAGAGGTACACATCTAAACATAAAACTGCAATGTGATGTGACAAGAGCAATAATAGAGCTGTGTATCAGATGCAGTAGAAGTAGTTAGCTTTGCTGTAATAGCTCAAGGAAGCTGAAGAATACATTTAAACTGGGGATGGAAGAAAAAGAATCAGAGAGCAGGTGAGATGAAGGATGTGAGACACATTTCAGAGTAAATGGCATGTTCAAAGCACAGAAATAAACATAAGAACTTGATAGATTCTACATGGTGTAATGCGAACAACCTGGTTGGCAAGAATACTGGGAGCTGAGTTTGTATAGACAGTGCAGCCCTCATAGGAGTGATTAGATCATGAAGGCCCATGTATATCATATTTTCTATGTAAGCAATGGAAAAATATGTCAGGCAGGATTTGATACAGGAGCTAGAAACAACTCCACATATTCTAAACAGAAAGAAAATTAGTACAGTGACTTGAACATCTACAAAATTTTAGAAGGTCTGAAGAGTATATCTGGGTTTGAAACTATTGAGTTTGTCTCCTGTAATGAGACTCAAAATGAAGCAGAATGAAATAATAGAGCTATTATCTTTGAGTCCATCATACTGGAGCTATGCTGGAAATAAAAAGATGCTAACACTGTTTTGCAATGCCTAGGAATCTACATAATGGACACTGATTGACTGCAGGAAGGAAATGTCACATTTCTATGAGCACATTACCAGTAGCATCATCCAAGTCCCTCAGAAAGATGAACTCTGATCATTTTTGCTTTCCAAATTTCCCAAAAGTAGATTGCATCCAGAATCCTAGAGCCAAAAATTCTGGAAAATATAACAATTAACTTTCCAACATTTCCAGATAGTGAAAAAGTGCAAAGGAGATTGAGTGAGCCAACACAGAGTACCAGCAGAAACATCTTTTAGAATTTTAATTTAAAAACATTGCATTTTGGAAGTCTTTAATTTGTATCTATTGTCCAGTCAATAAAGAAATATGAGCATCATGGCAAGGGTATAAATTAGAATAGAAAAATTTTGAATGTACTTTTCAGACTTGAATGATTATTTGCAATATGGGAATTGGTTGCTAGGAGGAGGAAGAAAAGAGAAGTTATCTTACATTTAATTGGGGACGCTAATGAAAAGTATGAGATTCTGAGAGCTCTCTAAAGGAGGAACAGGAAGCTTCTTAGCACACAAAGAATAATAATTCATTTTAGCCCTGGGGAAATGTATGAAGGAAGGAAAGGAGTTGGAATTAGGAATAGAAAATTTAGGGAGTCGTGAAAATAGAGTTGCTTGCCAGAGTGTGACATTGTTACTTGGAAAAAGGCAAAAGAGCAAGAGGAAATTTAATAACCCAAGGTAGGGAAATTCCATAGTATGCAGAAGCCAAAGTTATTGCACCACGAAGATTAGGTTATTTAAAGTAATCCACTGGTGGAAGACATGGAATATCTCCCAGGTCCATGTGAACTGGGACATGGAAACATCAGCACCTTTAATTTAAAGAACATCAGCTGGGGGGCGGTCAGCCTAGACAAGCAGAAATAAAGTTTGTCGGTGTGAGTCCAGCACTAAGTAGAAAACGCAAACGCACTACCGTGGAGTCAGACCCCACTCATAGGGACCCCTTCTTGGGTTTCCGAGGCAGTATCACTACGGAAGTAGATTGCCCAACCTTCCTTCCAAGGAGTGGCTGGTGGGTTTGAAGCGCCAACCTTGTGGTTAGCAGTCAAATACCTTAGGCATTACCCTACCACACTGAATAGGTGTGACCTTAAATCCAGAAGCTGCAAGTATACAGTGTATTAGAGAAAAATTCTCTCAGTCCAGCAGGAATGTTGCAATTATCTTTTCTAAAACTTTGATGGCATATACCCATGTCACTTGTCTCCCCTTGCTCTGATTCCCAAACCACTAAGAAATTTTTGATAAGTAGTTAGGCTTCCAGGTATCTTAATATTAGGGTGTATATGTTTTGGATAGGGATGAAATGAGGAAATCACTATTATAAATACATGCACTTGCATTCTGTTCTATGCATACATTTATATGATGTCAAGGTAGACTTAGGAATGCTATGGTATCCTTTAAATCATACAAATACAAAACAAAACACTGTCATCGGATAGATTCTGACTCATAGTGACCTCTATTGACTTTCGAAGGTGGTACATCTTTACAGAAGTAGATTACCCTGATTTCCTTCCTAAGAGCAACTTTTGGGTTTGAACCAGTTCTGGTTAGCAGTCAAATATATTTTGTCCTGCTACACCAGAGGTCCTTTTTAAATTGTAGGTGGACAAATGATTCCATCACATGCTCTGCCAAAGTACAATTTACCCATATTCTTGGTAGAAACTAAAGTCTCACAACTATCTACTGGAATAGAAAACAAGGCAGGTGGGAAATCTCATCTGTCAGAGTTAATTTCTTTGTGTGAGCCCCAAAATACATCCACATGGGAAGGCAATAATTTCACCCCAAATATTCAATATTTGGCTATTGCAAATATTTACCTATTGTAAAAGGGTTTGATGTGACCTCTGCTGACCTCTTTTCACTTCACAAAAGGCAGAGAAAATCACCATCAGCAATGCAGCACTTATTCTTATAAGGCAGAGATCAGACATCCCACCACCCTCCACCCTTTTTGCGAATTCTGATACCAACCGTCCCTCCCACAGAACTCTCTACGTCTCTGCTGGGTGTGATAATTCTTGCAACAGCCACACAGAACTCACCAACAATACTCACAATTATGGGGTTTATTAGAAAATAAACTGGTTACAATTCAGGTTCAAGAATGCTCAGGATACAATTCTTTAAATCAGGACAGCCTTCCTCTGGCCATGTCCATAGGCATGCTTCTCATTGGCCCTCAACTTCTCCTCTGGACCTCTGTTCTACTCTGGCATGTGTTACAAAGCTCTTTTAGCTCTGCTAATATTCAATCTATATGCTGAGCAAATAATCCAAGAAGCTGGACTATATGAAGAAAAACGTGGTATCAGGATTGGAGGAAGAATCATTAACAACCT
>NW_006921802.1:4227794-4239505 GCF_000298275.1 Orycteropus afer afer
AGGATCGGGCAGTGTTTCGTTCTGCTGTGCATGGGGTCGCTATGAGTCAGAAACGACTCGACGGCACTTAACAACAACAACAATAGGTGTACCCCACTATGCCAGCAAGTAAGTCTTCTGCCCAAAGGCACTCAGCTTTCTCATTCGGTAGGCCGGCATGCTCTCCACTCTGTCTCATGCTGACATCTTGAGATCCTTTCTACATCTTTCTATCTCTGAATTGTCTTATTTTTAAGCCTAGCACTGTGGTAAAACTGACCAATCCCCATTGTTAAGAGTTCCATATACCTTTTCCCCATGGTCCCACCCCATAAAAGTGCCATGTGCCTTATTACATTGTTAATAAATTATCTAATCCCTTTGGTGGACCACAAGCACCTCATATTTGCATAATTCTACCCTATCATGTGGTGGGAGTCACAAAGGCCATGGATTGAAGAGCTATACTAAATAATTCATTGTACCACACCTATATTGTTTTCTTTTTGTCCTAATGTCTCCATACACTCCATTAGGATAGAATATTATGTACGGATCTCCACAGGATCTGTTAGAGAAGTATCACATGCTTTTTGTAGAATTGTATGAAAATAAGTTTCATGTCTTCTGAGAAACTGCATTTGTCCTGCAGAATCAATGCTCAAATATTCTATTGCTTTATGAATGTTTTCTTCTATTCACCTTCTCATAAAATTTGATGATAGTGCCCTGTATCATGATTCTTTCAACACAGTCCATTCACTTTTCACTTACATTAAAAAAAAAAAAAAACTTAGTTTACTATTGGGAGGGCAATGTGGCCCATGGCATACAGAAGAGACTTTGCCTGAATCTAGTATGAAATAGTCTTTACAACTAGTGGTGAGAAATAAGACAGGAATAAAATAGCTCTTATATGAGGAGGATAAAGAATGGCAAATTTCACAATGAAAGTTCTGAAGGAACAGTTTCTTACACTTAAAGAAACTGAAAAAGTTTTCATGTCTTTCAAGCTATAAAGAATGGATATCCTTTGGACTGGCATAGAACTGAATGTTAGTGGAGGGCCAGAAGAGCATTAGCCTTTTGTAGGGAACAGTGAATGATTTATTTGGTTAATTTTAGGATGCAGGAAAAATGACCATGAAGACTTTTGGGATGTTTGCAGGTGGGTGTATTTGTTGCTACTATTTCCTCAGAATGAACAACTGTGTGGCACTTAAAGATACTTCAATGAAATATTTCAAAGTGGCCCAGCACAAAGCCATTCAACATATGCGGGGTAATCCAACCAAATATGAGCGTCACAACCAAGTTAATTCCTGTGCCAGTTCAGTGCATTGCCACACCAGACTGGAATAAGGGCCTGAGCCAATATAAATATAGTTTTCTGTAACCCATAATTACTTTTGAATGATGTTTGTAGCATGCTGGGCTGAAACTAAGCACTGAAGAAAGCTTAGTATAGTGAACAAGGGCAAGGATCTAGAGTCAGACTAACTGTATTTCAGTTGTGTCTCAACCCATATTAGCTGTGTAGTCCTAAACAAGTCACTTTACTTCCTTAAATCTCATCTGAAAATGAGGACTATAATGCACTTGATGCATGAGGTTATTATTAGCAATAAATGAGCTAATAAATATAGCATAACTGTCATATAGTAAGAGCTCGATAAATTATTAGTTGGAATGATGGTGATGGAGATGATTACAGTGTCCAGTGTGGTGGGTGCTGGTGGTTTAGCAGACATTTTAAATAGATATAGACCAGTTTCAAGATTTGAGAAATCAGTTGGTCTCACTTACAGACCGTCAATTGTGGATCAAGTCTTCTAGACCCATTTTACTTCCAGAAGCTGCACCTAGATTAAATCCTATCTCCTGAAATTCCAAGCATCTCTTCTCTGAATGGGTTATGTTAGATGTAACTGTGCTATTCCAGATGATTTTCCAGACAAATTTGGAGCAAAAGACCCACTTAATGTTAAGAAGATGGGCATGTTAATGAAGAACATTAAATATTGATCCAAAACTTAGTGTTTACATTGAGGGTTTGTTCTTTATTGTATATTTGCTTTAGTTTAGGAGTTCTATAAAACATTTTATTTGCTCATGCGAAAAAAATTGTCTAGGTATCCTTTAAGCTAAAACTCAAAACCTGTTTCAATCATATGTTGTTGTTGTTGTTGTTATGTGCCGTCGAGTCGGCCCCGACTCATAGCGACCCCTCCTTGGGTTTCCGAGGCAGTATAACTACGGAAGTAGGATTGCCCAACCTTCCTTCTGAGGAGTGGCTGGTGGGTTTGAACCGCCAGCCTTCTGGTTAGCAGTCAAGTGCTTTAGCCACTATGCTACCAGAGTTCAATCATATATATTATTATATATTCATATACATAATACTAAAAATGAAAATTTTCATTCTTAATTATTATCAATGGCATGGTATTTTATTGTATAAACCTACCACCATCGAGTGGATTCTAACTAACAGCAACCCTCACTGGGTTTCCATGGCTGCCAGTTTTTACAGAAATAGATTGCCTCATCTTCCTCCCATAGAGCAGTTGGTGGGTTTGAAACCCTAACCTTCTGGTTAGTATCCAAATGCATTACCCACTATACCACTAGAGTTCCTTCATTTTATTGTGTAGGTATTCCATGATTTTATAGATCTTTTGTTGACATCTGAATTATTTCCAGTCTTCTGGAATATGACAGTAAATAAATTGCATGTATCTATATTATGAGTACCTTGATTATTAGCATTTATTGAATAGGATTTACAAGGATATCACATTTCATAAAGTAAAGTTTCAGTGAAAAAGGGGAAGATCTTCAGTGAGGTGGATTGACAGTGGGTGTGACAGTGGGCTCAAGCATAGTAATGACTGTGAGGACCAGGCAGTGTTTCTTTCTGTTGTACGTACAGTCTCTATGAGTTGGAAGCCAACCTGATGGCATGTAACAACAAGAATAGAACTTTGGTGTTTAACTTACATGAGTAACTTGAAACATATTAAAGCAAGGCATATGTAGCTAATACTTTATTCCTTTTGCAAAACTTTTCAGAAAGACTTGGAATTTTCTGGTTATAGATAAAAAATACTGTTATCTGTTACTTTTCATCATCTTTAAGTGAAATTCCAATGAACTGTATGTGAAATAAATTAATAATCTGAAGAGGAAGAAGCTTTAGAAACAAAGTTGGGACAAGTTCCTGGTATTTTTGCTAAGTGTTAAATATTCTTAACATATCCGTTGTTCTTTTAAATGCAGTTTACCCACAGGGACAAAAAGGGAGCCCCAGTCAAACCCTTCACCACTTCTTCTGGAGTTTTTGATCAGTTATCTGGGTACAAGAAAATCTGAGAACAGGAAAATGTTCTTTAATGTGCTCTTTCATCATTGAATTAAGAGGAGATTTTTAAAAAAATATCTTTTATTCTTTGTCTACTTGTCATGTTAAACCATTGTAATATTTTCTCTTGATGATAATAAAACTAAGAATTGTGGACTACAATATGTAGCTTGGTAATTTTTAAAATGAAATAATGTATTAATAGCCTACTACATGGGCAAAGTAATGAAAAGTTGCTTCATCTAAGTTGCTAAGAAACTACACACCATAGAACCCAAAGACTTTCCGATTTTCCATTGCTTTATTCAATAACTTAAGAATTTAATAATTTTTGGAAAGTATGGAAGTATATTATGCTGATGGACTTTCCACTCCTTTTAAAGACTTCTTTAGATAAGTTCCCCATGACAGAAGTTCTTTCTTTTCTCCTCAAATTAGTTCCATGATCCTTGTCTTTGAAAATTAAAGACTGTTAAAGCTAAAGGCACTATATCATGGAATCATTTAGTCAAATCTCTCATTTTAAACTAGGGAAAGTGGGCTATAGGGAAATTAAGATGCAGTGATATTCTGTATTTTAATTTATATTTTATAAAATCACTTAACATTTTGGGTTACAAGCCCTTGAGGGTAGGCCTTTGCTTTCTTTATCCATAAATCTCCATTGATACAATGTTGCATATATAATATGTACTCAGACATGAAGAAGATTAATGCTTTTGTCCAAATCACAGAAGGTAGTATCATTGACAGAACCAGGATAAATCCTAGATCTAGTAGTCAGTCGCCAGGGTTTCTGCAACTGAATCATTCCTCCAAGGTTTTATTTCACTTGGAAAAAGAAAAAAAAAATTTTCCATGTGTATGTATGTATATATATATATATATATATATATATATATATATACACACACACATATATATATATATATGTATATAATGTTGTTTTAATGTTTCCACAATACCAGCCAAATGCTCTATTTTCACACTACCTTTTAAAATTCCAGGTATATATCAACATGAGAGCTTTGGTGGTGTAGTGCCTAAAGCATTTGACTACTAAGCAGAAGGCTGGCTGTTCAAATCTACCAGCCACTCCTTGGAAGGAAGACTGGGCAATCTACTTCTGTACAGACACCACCTCAGATACCCAAGTAGGGGTCACTGTGAGTCAGAATTGACTCAAGAGCAGTTTTTTTTTTGTTTTGTTTTGTTTTTTGGTTATCAACATGACAGTAAACAAAGAATCCCCTAACTCCAATAAGTCATTAATTAACAAAATAATAATAATAATCAGTAAAACATGTTTACAGCCAAAAAAAATAGATACAGAAAATATTAGCCCATCTCGGGGAATGTCCTGTCACTACTCCCTTATAGGTGATACTGGGAATATCAACAGAACTAAGAAAAAGAAAAATTTTCAAGTTCTCACACAAAATCTGTGTTCGAGATAAAAACAAATTGCCCTCAAGGGAAATAGAGCAATTCCTAGCAGAGAATATTAAACAAAATCTTAGAAAAAAACTAAAGTTTACCTAAAACCCACTTTTAACTAAAGTTAGCTTTCTCCTTCCTACCTCAGCCTATTATATAACCTTGTTGTTGTTGTTGTTGTGCACCATCTAGTCGGCCCTGATTCATAGCGACCCCTCATTGGGTTTCTGAGGCAGTATCATTATGAAAGTAGATTGCCCAGCTTTCCTTATATAACCTTAGTCTAGAGATATTCATGGCTCAAAGGCAGAGTCAGATTACCTGATGAGCAAATACAATCTTACTTGTGCTTACTTAATAATCAGTGGTGACCAATTTCACATGGTTTCACACTCTTGTGAATTTGTTCACTTCAGATTAATAAGTAAACACAAGTAAGCCAGTGATTACCTTGCTTATTGGGTACTCCTTCCCTGTCAGGGATTATAAATTTGAAAAGAGGCTTTGATTCTGTTGGAAGGTGCTGTGTGGTTGGGAGAGGGACAGATACCAGCCCCACTTAGAAACAGAATCTTTTATGTAGTGAAAAAGTGTGAAATTGTTTACTACAGATTAGTGAGTAACACAAATAAACTCATGTTTAATTTACTTATTGGGTAATCCACCCCTCCTCAAAGGAAAAGCCAAACAAGTCTCACATAAGAAAACAAGGGTTAGGAACTCCAAATTTCAGCTCACATGTAGTTCACATGTGAAATCATCACATCCTATAGAAGAATAAAGGAAAGACTTACATTGTACTTCTCATCAGAAATCATGTAAACAAGGAGGACGTAGAGTGAGATATTTACAGTGTTGAAAGGAAAAAAAGAAAACCACAATCAAGATTTCTATATCCAGTGAAATTATTCTTCAAAGGTAAAGAAGAAATACTTATTCAAATAAACAAAAACTGAGAGACTCCACTGCCAGGAGATGTGTCCTGAAAAAAGATGTTATAATAATTCTTCAGGCAGAGGGACAATGATATAGCTCAGAGATATGCTTGTGCATAAAGAAAGAGCATTGCAGAAGGAATAAATAAAAGTAAAATAAAATCTTTTATATTCCTTATTCTTAATTGATCTAGTAGGTAACTGTTCCAAGTAACAATAGTAACAGTTTATTGGATGATTATAACATACACATAAGTCAAGAGAATAAAAGGAATCCCATAAAACATGAGAGGGAGCACTGCCAATACTTGGTTATGATGTGCCTGCACTACCCATGAAACGGTACAGTGCTGTTGGGAAGCAGATTCAGATTAGTTGTAAAAAAGTATTCTGAAAACCCTAGATAACCACTAAAATATTTGAAAAACAAGTATAATTGTACAAAGATGAAATAAAATTTGTATAAAAATGCCATGCATTGTGTAAAACTATACAATCAATTGGCTAAAGCAAGTCACACAACTTAGCCCTGAGTCAGAGTACAAGGACACTCTAAAGTTACTTTTTGAGAAGCCTGGATTTACAGAGGAGTAAATGATTCAGGCCATTTAGAAAAGGATGCAGATTTTCTCTCTCACTGTCTCTCCACTCATTGAAACATGTGTTTATTTGTACGCATAGTGATATAAAAAGGACATTCTCAGAAGACTGGTTAACTGAGTGACTTAATAGAAATAACTATGAGTTATTTCTAAAGAAATAAATGTATACAGTTAAATCATTCAAAGCCATAATTTGATGTTAAAGTTACCATTACTTAAAGCCAGGATCAAAACCAAGTCCAATTCAGGAATAGTGATGTGAAGAGCTCCATGAACCATCTCCCAAGGGAAACACCATAAATAGTAAAATTTATTTTTTCAAAAAGTAAAGTTTCTGAAAAATTGTCCCAAAGATGTGCAGCAAATGAAGAAACATTTATTCAAGAAAATATACTAACTTTGGTAATAACAGTAAGAATTTATATCACTTAGGCTACAATGTACTCATTTGCTCCTCCAGCTTATTGTGATAGAAGCTCCACTCCATGTGGATGTGGCCAAGTATTTCTCTCTCTTTTTTAACTATTATTAAGTTTACTAATTTCCTGTATGGCATAGTGCCTAAGGCACTTGACTGCTAATCAGAAGGTGGGTGGTTCAAACCCACCAGCCACTCCTCAGAAGGAAGATTGGGCAATCTACTTCCGTAGAGTTTCTGCCTCAGAAAGCCAAGAAGGGGTCACTATGAGTCAGAGATGACTTGATGGCACATAACAACAACAACGACAATTTCCTGTATTGTTCAGTTTTAATTTATCCCACCATTTATTTCTGGCAATCAAGAAACTTTATTTTGAAGAATAATTTTAGATACATTTTTAGTGGTACCAAATATCTTAGACATCAGAGGGATGCACCAAATATCTTAGACAATGTTCTCTTTATTTTAAAATATAATTATTCACTGCTAACTTCAGAGTAAATATGATTCAGGACTTACATTTCAATAACTGCAGGAACTATTTTTTCGATAGTTCCAGGAACTATTTTTGAGCAGAGCCAGATTGTCACCCTGTTGGTCTTTGAAAGCTTTAAAACTACAGCCAGTGGTTACATATCCTGCAGCTCTCAGCATTTTAAAATAGAAGAACTTCTCCTCATAGTTTTTATAAAGATTTACCCACCACAAAAGCATATTTGCTTAGAGACATTCTTAGTAGCGTTTCACAATAATAAGAGTAAATTATAGATTTCTATCATGTAAACTTTTCTTTCCTAGGGGTAGAACTAACAACCTCATGGATATGGCTAGATGTTTTCGTTTTCATGGCTTTTTATCTTGAT
This sequence comes from Orycteropus afer afer, assembly GCF_000298275.1. Classification (NCBI taxonomy): domain Eukaryota; kingdom Metazoa; phylum Chordata; class Mammalia; order Tubulidentata; family Orycteropodidae; genus Orycteropus; species Orycteropus afer. The sequence continues at coordinate 4,235,390 of NW_006921802.1, forward strand.
GTTATTTTCATTGTAAGTAACAAGAATTTTTCTCTCCGTCTAGAAAAAACCTTTGTGTGTGTGTGTGTAAATTTCAAATCTCCTGGAAAAGTCAGTAATCAGTGGTCTGTCTCTTTAATTCCACTGATGAATATTTCTTTTATATCTTTACTTTATTACATTCTGAGGATAAAATTTAAGCCAAAGTGTGGGATCAAAAGTGTTTTAAAAGTTGAGAAGTTATGCCCAGAATACACAAATTTCTGGAATGGATCTTAAAAACAGCTACTATGCACATTATTATAGAATCACATTCCATTCATTGTGAGAACTTTCATTTTTGGAAAGGAGTGTCTCTAAGTTAAAAATGGTATTTGAATCTCACCTTCTGCATAAATTAGCTCAGTTGCCTTGCCCATGCAAGGATATTGTACAGACTTTGAGATCACAGACTACTAAGTTTAACTCCATGTTCTGATATCTTTTAGTGCAACTTGGAGCAAATGACTTCAATTCTCCTCATCTTCATTTTCACACATACAAAATGTGCATAAGTTTACGTGCTTGAGAGAATTGTTGAGATAATTAGTTGAAACAACATATGTAAGTTATCTAGCACAATGCAAAAATAGATTTTTCACAGTGGAATTCAGGATACACAATGTCTTCAATATAGATGATACACACACAATATACATCAGTTTTTTTTTTTTATCTGCTTCTTTTCATTCAAAAGCTATGCATTGTGTAAGCTACTTCTATAAATTCTAGTGTATGTAGCACCAAGTTGATTAATTTCATGGATGAGCTATCTCACATGATAGTTTGAGTATCACAATTATAGGCTTTGTGATGAAGAGGACAACTTGATCCATTTGTCAGTGTAATTTTCAGTTAGAAATTCTAAAATAAAGATATTAAATTTCCAGATCATCATAATAAAATATCAGATAATGATAATAATGGGCTTTTGATTAAAATTAAAATATTTGGAAAGATGTAAAGTAATTCTTAATGTTAGCTTCATAGATTGGCACAAATTATTCAAATTACAATATTAATTTAAAATCATTAACTCTTTCATGATAAAAAATTTCCCAGCTCTTATATGATTCTTAATTAATTTTATCAATGTAATGTGTATTTCAGAACCTACTATGTGCCAGATAGTTTTGGAACACATCAGTGAGCAAGAAAGATCTCAACCTTGGGGAGTTGACATTACAAGGTGAAGACAGACAATAAGTAACATATGTGAAAAATAAGTAAAAGATATTGTCTGTTGAAAGGTGGTAAATTATACAGGAAATAGAAAAACATTATCAGTATAAAGGGATTTGAAAGTTGAATGAGTGTGCAATTTTAAATAGGCCTGATTGAGAAGGATTTTAAGTGAAAACACTGACAGAAAATGAGGGACTTGGCCATGTTGATAATTAGATAGAGTTCTCAGAAGAAGAAATGGCCTTTAGGAGGGCCTCAGGGCAGATTATGGCTACCTTGTGTGAGGAACAGCAAGAGACAAGGGTTTCTGGAAGACTGTGGGTGAGGGAAGTAGTAAGAGATGTGCTCAAAGAAATAAAAAAGAAAAAAAAACAAACCAAACTCACTGACACTGAGTTGATTCCGACTCATAGCAACACCCACTGAGTTCCTGAGGCAGCAAATCTTTATGGAAGTAGATCGCCCCATTTTCCTTGGAGTAGCTGGTGGGTTTGAACCACCAACCTCTTGTTGGCAGTCAAATGCCTTAGACACTGCACCACCAGAGCTCCTTAAAGAAGTGAAAGAGGGACTTAATTCATCATGTAGGAACTTGTTTGACCATTGTAAAGTTTTGGACTCTAGATTATATTAGAAGAATTTTTAGCAGAATGACATACTCTGATCTACATTGTAAAGAATACTCTGGCTCATAAAGTGAGAATATATATTATGAGAAAATAATAGAAACAGAGAGAACAATTAGAAAGCTGTTGGAGTCATCAGATTAAGAGATGATTTAGAAAAAAAAGAAAACTCACTGCCGTTGAATAGGATCCAACTCATAGCAACTCCTCCTTGGGTTTTCAAGGCATTATCATTGTGGAAGTAGATTGCCCAGTCTTCCTTCCAAGGAGTGGCTGATGCATTTGAACTACCACACTTGTGGTTAGCAGTCAGAGGTCTTAGGCACTATGCCACCAGAGCTCCTAGAGATTATAGTAGTTTTTTTTTTTTTTTTTTTTTAAAAAAAAAAACAGCACAAATGTGTTGAGGGTATAGATTCTGGATCTACTCTGAAGGTGGAGTCAACATAATATGCTGAAGGAATGAAAAAAGGGATGTGAAAGAAAAAGAGAGCAGATAGATAGATGTAGTTTTCATCAATTAATATAAAGAAGATTACAATTGGATCGAATTCGCAGGAGGTGAAGCTCAAGAGTACCATTTTTCAAAGTTTGAAAAAACAAAAAGGGAGCTCTGGTGGTGCAGTGCCTAAGGGATTTGACTGCTAACCAGAAGTTTGGTGGTTGAAACCCAGCAGCTACTCCTTGGGAGGAAGATTGGGCAATCTACTTCTATAGAGATACCTCCTTGGAAATCCAAAGAGGGGTTGCTATGAGTTGAATTGACTCAACGGCAGTGATGTGGGTTTTTTTGTTTTGTTTTGTTTTTTAAGTCATGTAAGTCAAGATAACATAAAGTTCTGCATATGACATGAAAGACTGGGAATGGTCTTGGCTGGGGATGTGAATTTTGTAGTCACTAGCATATAGCATATAGCTGGGTAGCTCTGGTAGATAGTGCCTAAGGCACTTGACTGCTAACCAGAAGGCTGGTGGTTCAAACCCACCAGCCACTCCTCAGAAGGAAGATGGGGCAATATATTTCCATAGTGATACTGCCTCAGAAACCTAAGGAGGGGTCGCTTCGAGTCAGGATTGACTTGATGGCAGTGAGTTTGGTTTGGATTGAGCATAGATAAAAGGTCCTTGTAGTGTAGGGTTTGAAGCACTCAGCTTCTAACTGAAGCATCGGCAGTTTGGACCACCAGCCACTCTGTGGGAGAAAGATGGGGCAGTCTTCTTTTGCAAGGATTTACAAAAGTCTTCTTTTGTAAGGAAACCCTGTCGGGTCCTTTCTTTTTGTCCTTTGTTGTTGTTTTTTGTTGTGTGCCATCGAGTAGGACCCAACTTATAGAGACCCCTTCTTGGTTTTCTGAGGCAGTGTCACTATGGAAGTAGATTACCCAACTTTCCTTCCGAGGAGTGGCTGGTGGGTTTGAATCTAGCAGTCAAGTGCCTCAAGCAGTATACTACCAGAGTTCTGTCCTTACAGGGTCACCATATGTTGGAATTGATTTGATGGCAATGGGCTTTGATTTGAGGCTATGGATAGTATTTAAAGGCATGAGACTAAAAAGATTATCAAGTGAGTGAAGATACATAAAAAGTAAAAGACTGAGGGCTGAGTCTGTGTCATCCAAACATTAGGCAGCAGAGAGAAAAAGAGTGTGGTAGGAGAAAAATCAGAATGCAACATTCTAGAAGCAGAGTGGAAACAAAAGTTTATGGAGAAAGGAGTATACAACTATATCAAATACTTCTGGTAAGTCAAGAAATATGAGGACTACTGGATTTGGTAGTATGAATGCTGCTGACTTTTGACAAAGCAGATAGAGAGGAATGAATGAGTTGAAAGCTGGGCTTACGTGAATAAAGAGAGAGAAAGAAGAGGAAACTGAGATAAAAAAAAAGACAAACCTTTGGAGGAATTTGCTGCAAAGAATAATAAGGAAGTAAAGCTAATGGAAAATTGTTTCAAAGATTGGTGGAATAATAATAGTAACAGCAATGATTCCATAGAGAAGGGAAAAGTGATGGAAAGACAAATAGAGAAGATGTCTAGTGCATAAGTACAGGGCTCATATTTAGATAGGATCATAAATCATTCATGATTCAAAAAGAAAGACAGTTTGTGGGAGGCGGGGCAAGATGGCGGACTAGGCAGAAGGATTGCACAGACCCTCTACAACAAAGAAAAGGGAAACCAATAAATACAGACACAGAAGATAATCTTGGACCCCTGAGCCTTGAAGGAAAGGATTTGGACTAAACCCCAACTAGCAGAAGAATTTGCGTGAAAATACCAAAA
>NW_006921802.1:4247371-4249082 GCF_000298275.1 Orycteropus afer afer
AAAAAAAAAAAAAAAAGAAAGACAGTTTGTGAACAAAAGATAGGTAGATGTCATGGCAGGATTTTGTAGAAGCTTTCTTCTAGCTGCTTGATTTTTTTCTCAATGAAGAAAGAAGCAAGGTTATCAGCTGAGGATGCAGATAGAGGAGGAAGTACTGAAGACTGAGGAAAGAGGAGAAAATGTGTCTAGATGTTTGGATACACTAGCAAGATAGGATTTCTGGAAACATCAAGGATCCACTTGCTGACTGTGATTATGAAGTTAGAGTGTGTATGAATCTAAAATGTGACCAATGGACATGGTTGTGCTTTTTTATCCAAATAATTCCAGCTCGATGAAAGCAGAAGAGAATAGACAGAGGTTACACTTAATTTAGGTCAGGATTTCATCGAGAGTATTAAAAACAGTTGATTAGCATTCTATGGCAGTTGTAAAAAAACAAAACAAACAGAATAACCTCAAACTTGATGGCTTAAAACAACAGAACATTTACTCTCTCAGAGTTCTGGAGGCCCAGAAGTTCAAAATCAATATTACTCAGCGAAATTAAGGTGTCAACAGAGTGCAATCCCTCCAGAGGTTTTAGAGAATATGCCTCTTATTTCCTCCAACTTCTGATGGCTGTCAGTATTCCTTGGTTTGAGGCTGCATCACTCCAATCTCTGCCTCTGTGCTCATATTGCCTTATTCTCTTCTATGTGCCACCTGCCTCCCTCTTATGATACATGTGATTACATTAAGGATCCCTAGTGAAGCAGTGGTTAAAGTACTCGACTGCTAAGCAGAAGTCAGGAGTTGGAACCCACCAGCTACTTTGCAGAAAAAAGATGTGGCAGTCTGCTTCCGTAAAGATTAAGCCTTAAAAACCCTGTGGGGTAGTTCTACTTTGTCTTATAGGATCTCTGTGAGTCAGAATCAACTTGACAGCAACATTTTTTTTTTTTTTTTTGAGATTACATTTAATATCCACCAGATAATCCAGGATAGTCTTTCCATTTCAAACTCCTTTGAATTTGAGTTAATCTCATCTTCAAATTTATTTTTTTCCATACAAGATAACATTCACAGGTTTCAAGGATTAAGATGTGAATATCCTCTCCAGAGGAGGGAGGACAGTTATCCAGCCTACCACACTGAGAAAAGAACAAGGGGCTTTACTATGTATGCAATTACAAGGTCTAGTGCATGCCTGACGTGGGGTGAAGGACAAGAGTATTGAGATAGTCAAACAGGAAGATCATATTCAGGTATATTGAAATGGCCAGAATTTAGAAGTAGATAGATACAATAAATAGATTGAGGTAATAGAACAAATGAAAACAGGACAGAGTTAAATTGATGTTGTTCAGTCTACAGGTGATGTGTGCATAAGTATGTGTAAAATTCCAATGCAAATTCATCTCATTCATCAGATAACTAAAAAATGCCACTTAGCTTAAAAAGTGTTTAAAAAATCCACTTATCTTTGATGGAATTTTTTCTAACATATTCAGCTGCTATCTGAACCCACCAGCTGCTCCATGGGAGAAAGATGAGACTGCTGGCTTACCGAAACATTCACAGCCTTGGAGACCCTGTGGGCAGTTCCACTCTGTCCTCTAGGGGCGCTGAGGGTCAGAATGGACTCCACGGCAGTGGGTGTGGTTTGGGCTTTGCTTCTGTGAAGACTGACAGCCTTGGAGACCCTGTGGGCAGTTCCACTCTGTCCTCT
>NW_006921802.1:4249182-4254915 GCF_000298275.1 Orycteropus afer afer
CATTCATCAGATAACTAAAAAATGCCACTTAGCTTAAAAAGTGTTTAAAAAATCCACTTATCTTTGATGGAATTTTTTCTAACATATTTTTTCTGCCTGCCTGTTTTCGTATTCAGAGCCCAGGGTCATCAATATGGACACTAGTTATTCTTTGGGTTAGAATGTACTACTGCTGCTTGGGTCTACTGACTTGTCTAGAAGTGATTATTTATTTTTCCTTTTGCTCCAGATAGCTGTGTTTTTTAAGACCATGTGTCTTCTATTTATATTTTCTGTCACCTTTCTTGTTGTTTGGCTGTCATCTGTCACTTAATGTTGCTGTTAGTGTGCTTTTAGACTATTACATTCCAATTTGTAGCTATAAGATGTTGTAGACAAGTTAATTATAATTGTGTTCTAAGAAATGAGAAATGTGACTCTGAAAGAGGTCCTTTGCATCTGAATAAAGTTTGTAGACTATAAAGTCTATGAGCAGATTGTTCATCTTTGTATAGCTATTTCTCATTTTCACTGTGTTATGGATGTCTGAAAATATGTTATTAGGTAGCCATTCACCTAATAAATCTCTACAGAGATTAAAAGACTGTTTATGTCCAATGTTTAAGTACAATATGCAAAAAGCTTTCTTCTAGTCTCTTGAAATATCAGTTGCTTGAGTCAGTCATGGTCCTAGAAACAGAAGTCTCATTCAAATTGAGTATTTTAAGAAGAATTTAATAGAATTTACAAATTCTAGGCAAGATGTAGAAAAGTAATCAACAAAGGATGGCTGTTAACTGGAGCGTATTAACAGTACTTGTTCAGAGTCCCTGGGTGGTGCAAATAGTTAACGCAGTTAGCCACTTACTGAAAGGTTAATAGTTTGAGTTCATGAGAGGCACTTTGGAAGAAAGTCCTAGAGGCACCTTGGATGAAAATCCTGGAGACATACTTCCAAAAACTTATCCATTGAAAACCCCATGGAGCACAGTTCTGTTTTGACACATATGGGATTGCTATGTGTTAGAATTGACTTGATGGCAGCTGGTGGTGTTAACAGAGAGTTGTTACTAGGCTAGATTTAAAAGGTCAAGAAGAGAAAATTGCTCCCAATCTAGACAGACTTTTGTTTGGGTACAGCTCTTCTGCCATAATTTTCTACTGATGTCTATCAAACCAAACCAAAAAAATCTTACTGCCGTTGAGTCTGATCCAACTCACAGGGAACCCTCCTTGGGTTTCCAAGGTGGTATCACTAAGGAAGTAGATTGCCCAACCTTCCTTCCGAGGAGTGGCTGGTGGGTTTGAATCACCGGCCTTCTGGTTAGTAGTCAAATAGCTAAGCACTATGCTACCAGAGCTCCTCCTAGGTTGGAAAGCATTCAAAATACAATTAGGAAAGAGCTGTAACATCAAATTAGAGTGAACCTTAATGATGTGGATGGAGTAAAGTTTTAAGGATCTTCATTTGCTGAGAAGGCATGACTAAATGGGAAGAAACAGCTACAAACTTTCATTAATAATCAGAACATGAAATGGAAGAAGTATAAATCTATGAAAATTGGAATTTGTCAAAAATGAAATGGAATATATAAAGATTGATATCTTAGGTATTAGTGAGCTGAAATGGACTGGTACTTGGCATTTTAAATCAGGCAATCGTATGGTCTACTATGCCAGGAATGACAAATAGAAGAAGAATGGCATCACATTCATCGTTAAAAAGAACATTTCAAAATCTATCCTGAAGTGCAATGCTGTCAGTGATAAGACAATATCCATATTCCTACAAGAAAGACCAGTTAATGGGATTATTATTCAAATTTATGCATCAGCTACTAAAGCAAAAGCTGAAGAAATTGAAGATTTTAATCAACTTCTGCAGTCTGAGATTTACAGAACATGCAACCAAGATGTATTGATAATTATTGGAGATTGAAACACAAAAATTGGAAACAAAGAAGCATCTGTAGCTGGAAAATATGGCCTTGGTGATAGAAATGATGCCAGAGTTAGTATGACAGAACTTTGAAAGACCAATAACATTCAAAAATCATTGAAAATACCTTTTTTCAACAACATACATGGCAACTATACATGTGAACCTCATCAGATGGAGTACATAGGAATCCAACTGACTACATCTGTGGAAAGAGACAATGGAGAAACGCAATATCATCAGTCAAAACAAAGCCAGGAGTTCACTGTGAAACAGACCATCAATTGCTCATATGCAAGTTCAAGTTGAAGCTGAAGAATATTAAAACAAGTCCATGTGAGCCAAAGCAAAAAAAAAACTAACTCACTGCCAGTGAGTTGATTCTGACCCATAGTGATCCCCTTTGGGCTTCCGAGGTGGTAAAACTTTATGAACGTAGATTGCCCAGTCTTCCATGGAGTGGCTGGTGGGTTTGAAATTCCATCCTTCTAGTTAGCAGTCAAATGCTGTAGGAACTATGCCACCAGAGCTTCATGCATCAGTGTATTGACAGGAAATTTCCAGAAATTCAAGCTGGATTCAGAAGGCGATGTGGAATAACAGATATCATTGCTGATGTCAGATGGATCTTTGCTGAAAGATGTTTACCTGTGTTCTACTGACTATGCAAAGGCAAGCAACTCTGTGGATCATAGCAAATTATGGATAACACTGTAAAGAATGGGAATTCCAGAACACATAATTGTGCTCATGGGGAACCTGTACATAGACCAAGAGGCTGTAGTTCAAACAGAACAAGGAGATACTGCATGGTTAAAATCCAGAATTGTGTGCATCAGGGTTGTATCACTGTACTTATTCAATCTTTACACTGAGAAAATAACCCAAGAAGCTGGACTATATGAAGACGAATGTGGATTCAGAATTTGAGGAAGACTCATCAACAACCTGAAATATGCAAATGACACAACTTTGCTTGCTGAAAGTGAAGATGACTTGAAGCACTTACTGATAAAGATCAAAGACTACAGTCTACAGTACGGATTACATCTAAACATAAAGGAAACCAAAGTCCTCACAACTGGACCAATCAGCAAAATCACAATAAATGGAGAAAAGATTGAGATCAGGGATTTCATTTTACTTGGATCCACAGTCAACACCCAGGAAGCAGCAGTCAAGAAAATACCTCTTTATAGTATTAAGCAGCAAAAATGTCACTTTAAGACTAAGGTTTGCTTAACTAAAACCATGGCATATTCAATCACCTCATATGCATGTGAAAGTTGAACAATGAATATGGAAGAGTGAAGAAGAGTTGATCTCTTTGATCTGTGGTGTTGATGAAGAATACTGAAAATACCATGGGCTGCCAGAAGAGCCAAGAAATCTGTCCTTGTAGTGCAGCTGGAATGCTCCTCAGAAGCAAGAATGGCCAGACCTTGTCATGCTAATTTGGTCATGCAGTCAGAAAGATCTGGTTCCTGGAGAAAGGTATGATGCATGATAAAATAGAGGGTCAGTGAAGAAGGGGAAGAGCCTGAAGGAGATTGATTGGCACAGTGGCTGCAATGATGGGATCAATGATGGGATTGTGAGGATGGAGCAGGACCAGGAAGTGTTTCATTCAATTATACAGAGGGTTGCTATGAGTCAGAGCTGACTCAACAGTACCTAGCAACAACAACAAAAGTGTAGGAAAATGTAAAACTCAACAGGCTTTTTCTAATATCAAAAAACTATTATTCTGATTGTGTCCTTAATAGGAGAAACAGGTGATTCTAAGCAACTTAATGACGTTTTGGAAGAAAAGCCTGGCAATCTTCTTCCACAGACATTATAGTCAGGAAAAGCCTATGGAGCAATTCTACTCTGCAGCACATGGAGTTGTCATGAGTCAGGTGTTTTTTATATTTTGATAAGTAATTTTTAATAGAGATGTAAAGAATGTGAGACCCCAAAAGATATGGATTTCTTGAGGGTGTTTGGGGAGAGAAATGCTGTATGTGTTATTTTCTGGCAAATGATTTTGTTTCAGTTCTTCTAAGGGGGAAAAAAAAACAGCTGTCTTCATGATGTTATTATGTGGAGTAGCATAAGTTCCTGTGTAGCATGTTCATACTCAAATTACTCTTCAAGTTAAAAAAAAGTTTATATTTTATTCTTGACAATATATTTCTACAATTCATAGTTTGCAGGCCAGATGTTACTTTCTGAAGTTCAATTAATTAATGAAAAAATTTTACAGACTCCATGAGAGTATTTCAGAGTAAGTAATACAATATTTGGGCAAAAAATGAGAATGACACAATTTCTTGTTAAAATAATTAAAGAAAATAATACTAAAAATGTTCAAAATCTAAAAATGTTCAGACTTTCATGAATAATCTATATTTGTTTTCTCAATATGATTTATTTTCTAAATCTTTGAAAATATAATAATGTTTGTATAATCTCATAATTTTCTTTTCTTTTTTTGAGAAGACATTTAAAAGAGGCAAAGTTCTGCATTCTAGTCAACTCAATGAGAAATAACTCTTCAGAATGTATGGCACATTGACCTAGAAAGGATATTGTAACTGCAGGCTAGGAAAAAGAGATAAACAAAATCTCATTATCTTTGGATAATGTGCTGTTATTGTTGTATTTCCAAAGCCGAAGAATCTGTTCCATATCCATTTTCTACAACTGAACAATTTTGATAAGGTCTCCTTTTGTAATATTAACTAAAAATAGAGCTATTAATGCTAAGCGAACCTAAGTAGAAGTGAATGTACTTTATAGTGGTTAAATTTCTGCAATTCAACAGAGATGCTTATGATCTTTCTATGCTTAGGCATTGTGTTAGGCACATCAGCATATAAAAATAAATGTGACGCAATTAATTTGTATAGACAACAATTTAATGCATCTGCTCTTCAGGTACTGTGTTGAAAGCTGAATATTTGAAAAGAATGTCATAATCCAGTCCTAGAGGAATTCTAATCAGAAAGGAAGGTACAATTGAATAAATAACTGTGATAAGTGCTAAGAGTTACATATACTTCTGATGTTTGAAGAAATAGAGGAAAAGCTCCTGATTTTTAGTATGAGGGTGGAGAGCAAAGCAGGCTATTCAGAGGAGGAGATCATAGGTTAAGTACTAAAGGGTGAGTTAAGAAGTGGGAAGAGAACATTCCAGCAGCTGGTAACAGCTTATTCAGGGAACAAGAAATGATTTTACATAAGAAGAAGGGACCATGAAGTTGGATATTATTTCAGCAGTATTCTTAAACATTATCAGAAGTTTTCAGATAACTAAATATGCCCTTAAGTAAAGATTTTTATTTTGAAAAAGAAAAACATGGTGTAATTTCTTTTGAAAAGACTTCAACACCAACTAATGGAGAAAATTTTTGCTGGAAGGAAAACTTCTTCACATTATTTTACACTCTGGTGGTTTAGATTGGAAATGCCATAGGAAAGAATTGCTAAAAAAAAATAATCAACTAAAATAATAATGATACTGAGTGCATTTGAGTAGAAATATTCTCCAAATATGAAGCCACATACAGGAAGATGTTGTGATGTTATGAGAATATATTTAAGTATGTTTACATAATTGAAATAAATTTAATTTTTAGTTCAATTTTACTTTTGTTATTATTGAGGATAATTATTGTCTTAGAAGAAAATAGCCTAGCCATATAACTTATCATTGCACAATAAAGCACTATACAATTGTGAAAAAATAAAAAAAAAAAATATTTCTCAATTAAATGATTTAATAGCATCAGTAGAATATAATCTAATGTGGAAAAAAAAGACTAAACAGT
>NW_006921802.1:4259404-4275904 GCF_000298275.1 Orycteropus afer afer
ACACACACACACACATATGTATATATATCCTTGTATTTTTAAAAATAAAAATGGTTAGCTGAAAGGAAAACAATACAGATTGAACAGGTATATAGCACAAGCATGGAAGCTCTACTTTTCTGAATGAAACTTGCTTTCCACTTTACTTTTAATTCATTTAATTATTTCATATAATTAATAAAGCAAAACTGTAGGAAAAATAATCCCTAAAAGCAATAAATAATAAAGTGGTACTTTTGCCATTTTCATGTGCCAGTGATTTTAATCTATGCCAGTGATGAACTACTCTTCCTTCTAGACAGTCCCCTACTCCCTTATTCATGTCATTAGTTAGATCCACTGAGTCAATCCTCACCTGAAGATATTAGAAGCTCAGGGTATTTTAACTGTACAAGCCAATGAAGTCCCTTTCTTGACACTGTCTTTTGAGCTGGGTTTCTACCACTTCCCACCAAAAGAATTTAAAATGATTCATTAAATAATAGGTGTCTAAATTGAGAATTGGATACAGATGTTGAAAATAATTGGAAAAAATAGAATTAATTAAGAGAAAGAGAATAAAGCCAGTCACAAGATCATAGGTAAAAGACATTGCAGTTACAAATTAAAAGAAATAATGAGGAGAAAGAATAGGATTTGAATTGTTGAAGTACTATAGTATTGTCATACTTTTAGAAGCAGTGTTATGTATGCAGAGGTTGCAACATGCAACATGTTATTTAACCATACTCTGGCTTGTTAATGCTAATGACAGTGACAAACTTAAACTGGATCACTGTATTGTACTTTAGGTACTAGAAATTATGTTAAGGATATAAATTACAAATGGTAAGCATCATCATCTTGAAATGTTGGAAATTTTAGAGATAAAAATGATATAGGACCCCTGTAGAAAAGGATTGCCATGACTGGGATAAAGAGTTTATGAGGGTTGTAGAAAAAGAAAGGTGGTAGAAAATAGAGGAAAATTCTGCTACCTCACTTTTGGTGTCCGCCATCTGTCTTCCTCTTCTCTCTCTCTCTCTCTCTCTCTCTGTATATATGTATGCATGTATGTGTGTATGTGTTTTTGGTTGAGTAATAGTCTTGGCACTCATTTACTAAAATAGCAGATTAAAATGGAACAGATTGTTTCCAAATAAGTCTGAGACCTGGAGGACTGTGCACTGAAAGAAAGAAACAAACAAAGCAAAACATAAAACGATATTTACAGAAGTTCAGTAAAAATCAGTCATCAGACATTCTCTCCCTAATTCACCTAACCCCCAACCCTGGCTTTTACACAGTTGGCTCAAAAATTGCAGTGAGTCTTCTTTTCTTTAAAAAAAAAAAAAAATGTATTCAGGCAATGGGGATTGTGTGGCTTCCACTCAGTCATTTTTTAAAATGTATTTTATTGAAATATAATTTATGTGGAGTGAAGTATGCAAAACTAAATTGACATGGGTCAATGCTTTTTTTTTTTTTTTTCCCCAGTGTTCCTTCCCTTCCCCTCCTACCCCTGGCAACCAACAAAGAAAGTTTCCTTCCATATATAAACCTTCCTTTGAATTTTTAAAATAATGAATTAATGTTATATTTGCCCTTCTGCTATTGACTTATTTCACCCAGCATAATGTCCTCCAAGTTCATCCACGCTATGTGGAGTTTTGGTTTTTTTGTTTTTTTTTTTTTTTAATTGTGATTTGGGTGAAAGTTTCCAGAGAAAATTCACTTTCCATACAGCAGTTCACATACACTTTGTCTCGTGACATTGACTACAATTTACCCCAATGTAACAGCTCCCCTCCTACTTCCTCCCGATAGTTACCTCTTCCTTGTGTCCACCCTCCATGCACTCCTGTCCCCTGAGCTGGATCCCTTTGCATAAGCAGCCCTTATTTCTCCCTTGATTGTTCTCTGCAAGGAGTGTATCCACCTCAGATAAAGGCTCAACTCATATGCCTGTCTTTTTGTTAGGCTAGAAGCTACAGGTAGTAGGTTCAATTCCAGATCTGAAGGGCAGTTAGAGCCTATAGTCTCAGTGGTTCCACCAGGCTCTATCAGACCAGCAAAACTTCCCACCCTCCTTTTTCCAAAAGATTTTGAATTTTGTTCCACATTGTTCTTCCCTCCAAGTAGTTGATAGTGGTGGCCAGACACCATCTAGTTCTTCTGGTCTCATAGTCACATAGGCTGTGGATCCCATGGTGTACCAGTCACTAAGACTAATTGTTTCCATGCATCTTTAGTTTTCGTCATTCTTCTTTGCTCTGAATGAGGAGAGACCTCTCTTGTTGCATCTAGATGGCTGCTTGCAAGCTTTTAAGATTCCCATGTTATGCAGAATTTTGCAGATTCTGTGTTATTCTTTGGAGTTGCATAGTATTCCATTGTGTGTAAGTACCCTAGTTTGGTTATCCATTCTTCTGTTGATGTGCACATGGTTGTTTCCATCTTTTTGTTAATGTAAATAGTGCTGCGATGAACACGGTTGTGCATATATCTGTTCTTGCCCTGGCTCTCTCTTCTTTAGGATATATTCCTAGTAATGGGGTTTCTGGGTCAAATGGTATTTCTAATTCCAGCTTTTTAAGTAATTTTCATACTGTTTTCCACAGTGGTTGTATCGTTTGACAGTCCCACCAGCAGGGTATGAGAGTCCCAATTGCTCCACATCCTCACCAGCATTTGTTATTTTCTGTCTTGTTGAACTTTGCCATTAGTGTTGGGGTGAGATGGTATCTCATTGTTTTGATTTGCATCTCTCTGATGTCTAATGATCATGAGCATTTCTTCATGTATTTGCTGGCCACCTGAATATCTTCTTTGGTGAAGTGTCCTCTCATGTCTTCTGCCCGTTTTGTAATTGGATTGTTAGTCTTTTTTGTTTGTTTGTTGAGGTATTGGAGTTTTCTATAAGTTTTAGAGATAAGATCCTTGTCAGATATGTAATTATTGACAAGTATGAATTTGTCACTGTCATTTTGTTATGTGTTTTCTCCTCGTGTTGATTTCATTGTTGCATATAATTTTCTGGAAGCTCTGATGGTGTAGTGCCTAAGGCATTTGACTGCTAACCAGAAGGCTGGAGGTTCAAACCTACCAGCTACTCCTTGGAAGGAAGACTGGGCAATCTACTTCTGTAGTGATATTGCCTTGGAAACCCAAGGAGGGGTCACTATGAGTTAGATACTACTCAGCGGCAGTGAGAGTGTGTAATTTTCTGTGCCAAGCTCATTTTGTTTGTGGATTGTGTTATCACTTCCTTCATTGCTATTGTTTTACTATTTACTAAATATCTGTGCTGGTCCTCTATTTTGCTGTGAAAGTTCATCATTTTTCTTTGAGGTTACCTGTGATTTGCAATTTTCTTACAAAGTTTAGAACAGTCTGGTCTATCTTGCAGTCATCTTGACATCCCTACCATTTAGAAGTTCTATAACTGCACAATTATTTTCCCTGTTTTTGGTTTGTAGTTGTCTTCATTTGCCAATTGATGTGTCTGGTTCCCTGTTTACAATCTTGTGCACTTATTTACTTTGGATGCTTCTATAACTGGGTTAGTTTCTGGGGTACGTCATTATGTGTGTTAATGGTCAGTTGTTGTTTGCTGTTGTTGGTTCTCTGTCCAAAGGACTCCCGTTAGCATCTCTTGTAAAGTTGCTCTGGTTTAACAAATTCCCTTAATTTCTGCTTATCTGGAAATGTCCTAATTTCACCATTATATTTGAGGGACAATTTTCCTGGGTATATAGTTCTTTGTTGGAAATATTTCTCTTTCAGGGTTTTATGTATACCATCCCATTGTCTTCTCACCTGCATGGTTTCTGCCAAGAAATCTGAGCTTAGTTTTATTGATTGCCCTTTGTAGGTAACTTTTCATTTTTCCTGTGCTGCTTTCGGGATTGTTTCTTTGTCTTTGGTTTTGGTGAGTTTGATGATGATATGTCTTGGTAATTTTACTTTGGGGTCCATTCTCTTTGGGGTTCATTGGACTTCTTGAATGGATATATTCTTATCTTGCCAGGGAAATTCTCTTCCAAAAAATCTTTGACATTTTTTTCTGTGGTTTTATTTGTCTCCTCCTGTTCTGGAATTCCTATTAAATGCAGGTAATTCCTTTTGATGGTATCCCCCATAAACCTTAGGCTTTCTTCATTTTGTTTTGATCTTTTTTCTGATTGAATTCCTTTCCAAATAACTATTGAGTTATTTGCCTTCAATCTCACTAATTCTGTTTTCCATTGATTCAATTCTATTCCTTTGCCTATTCAATGTACTATCTATTTCTGAAAATTTAGTATTAATCTTCTGCATTGCTGTCTGTAGATTTTGTATCATTTCTGATTTTTCATTTTTTTTTTTTTTTTTGTCATTTTGTTCTTGTATTGTCTTGCAAAATTGTAGGGTTTTCTCTGTGTTGGCCTCAATTTTGTCAGTGTTTTCCTTGTTCTGTCTCTCAATCCACTGAATGTACCTAAATATGATTCTTTGGAACTTCTTCTCAGGGAATTCCAATGCTGCATCTTCCTCAGGGATGTGTTTTGAGTCTGTGTCTTGGTCCCTTGTTGCTCCTGCTTTATCTTGGTTCTTTGTGTGGACTATGATGCTCTGTTGTCTCCAGAGCATTGTGATATTTTTGTGTTTATGTTTAATTGGTGATTGTATGTTGGAGTGACCTGCCCATGATTTTCATTTTCTTTGTTTTGTTTGTATGTTATCTACATAAACAGAGTACTATGCTATGCTCCTCTATTTGCTACTTGGCAGCACTTATACACTCACCAGCTCTCTCCTTTCCTGTTGTCTTCCTCCCATATGTCCCTGCTGTCCTTGGCAAATGGAGCCTATTCTTAGGTCCCTGGAATCTGAATGAGAATGCTGTTGCTTTAAAATCCAAAATGGCCCCCACTTGTAAACACTCAAAATAGCTGTGCCCTTGGTCACTTTACATATCCAAAATTGTTGCCACTTATAAACAATCAAAATTACTGTGCCCTCAGTCACTTTAAATATCCAATATTGCTATCTCTTGTAAACAATCAAAATGGCTGCACCCTTCAGACAGCTGAAAGTCCCCAGCTCAGTTTGTCTCCCTCCTTGCTGCTTCCCTTCTGAATCAAGGGCCACCAGTACATTCATCTCTGCAGGCCTTAGTGACCAGAGCTGACCTTTAGGTCGATTCTCAGGCCCCAATACCACTTGGAAATATTCAGGCTATTGGTCCCATCAGAGTAGCTGACAGTCCACTGCGCCATCTATCTCTGTACTCACTGTTTTCATTCAGGTTTTCCCTAGTTGATTCCTAGTCCACTTCTGTATACTTCCTTTCAAAGCTCAGGGCTCCAGGATTATCTTGTGTCTCTGTCTATTGGTTTCTCTTTTCTTTATTGAAGAGAATTGTAGCTTGTCTGCCTATTCCACCATCTTAACAGAAGTCCCCCACTCACTCTTTTGGTAATGTCCAATATTAACATGTTTTTAGAAATAAACAGAATTAAAAATAATGAAAGAGGGACCCAATAGAAGAGTCTTGTGGGATCCAATGTGCATGGTACTGGGGAAAATGACCAGGTCTGCAGATGCATAATGGGTAACATATACAGTGCTCAGAATAATATAGCAGACTTCAGAAAATAATACAGTCTAAAAAAACATCATTTTGTGTTTAGAATGCCAAAATCCTAACATAAAGACTTCAAAATATAATGGAAAAAAAACCTCTGCAAGTTTCATTTGATTAGAAATTATTTAGTACATGATAGACGTGTTTTCTAAACAGCAAAAAAATAAAAAAATAAAAGATATCTTAATAAATAGTTTTAGAAATTATAATCCAATGGATTCTATATTGATTTATTATCTTGCAATGCTCATTTCTACCATGCATGCAAAGCTGCAAAAAAAAATTATAAACCACTGTAGTTGCATGTCAGCTCTGAAATGTAGTCACAAATTACTATACTTATGTTAATGGGAGTGGTATAAAACATAGAGCTTTTTGAATATGTTTATTAAACTTTAGAATGCACTTATGGTCAGTTTTTATGTAAAAGAAAAAACATTATCAGGAAACTGTAATAAGGAAAACAACATAGAACATTTTTTTGATACACTCATGAAATTAGTTATTCTTAGTCCTTGTACATTTTATGTTTTTGTTAAAACAGAGAATTAAAATTTGTCAGGGGCAATTGCACATAAAGAAGTTTGAAAAATAGTGCTAAATATGAGGCAGAATAGTTTTTCTCTACCCATGGAATGCAAACAAAACACATCAGGAGAGCAATAATAAAATAATGACTCCAGTGGACCACTGAGAAAGGGAATATACAGGTGTTCAAGGAAGATTTAGTTCAAAGAAATAGTTGCAATATCACATATACACTAATTTAAAAATATTTTCTTGAATATTTCTTCACATGCATTTGGAGAATGTGACATTTAAAAGTAGCAACATTCTTGACATCCACCCAGAATTTGGACTGAGAGAATATTGTGTTAAAATAATTTAAATGGAAACATATGTTGTTTTCAATGGTTTGAGTTTACTTAAGCTCATTTTCTCAAAGAAGTCATCCTTTTGGAAATATCTTAAAGAACTATCTTTAGCAGTGGCTTTATTTAGTTTTGCAAGGCAGTGACAGAATGTTAGAACATGAAGACCTAAGAACTTGTTGGTATTTCCATCAGAACCCTGTATTAGTTGGAGTTTATACGTTGACATAAAATTCAGGCAGATCTACTGTAGAAATCTTTAAAAAAAAAAAAAAATGAAAGGTATTATATTGTAAGTCCATGTAGACTACCAGGGTAAAAAGAACATAGGATTTCCAGGACCAAATATAGCCATATTTTACACACATTGAAACATGTTAAAATAAACCAGAAAAGTCCTATTTCTAAATTTACAGGATGTAAAAAGAACCCATAATTTTAGGTCACTGTCCAACCCTGTAGTCTGATTTTGTCCAAAATCTGTCTTATGTCATGATTATGTACAGAGTATGCACAGAGTATTGCAAGCATTAGAACATTTTCAGAAGCTTAAAAAAATTTGGGGATTTTTTAAACGACCCATTGTTAAAAATGTTGTGTATATTCTGTAACATTCATGCAAAAAATAGCTAAACTTCTTTGCATTACCTCTAACTTATTTTTTCTCCTTATGTTATTGAGTTCAGTAAAAATGATTTTTGTAGAGTGTTTCGTGTTGTATAAAATAATATTTAACTTTAAAACCAAACAAAATAACCTATGATGTTACTCTTGTGTTACAGAGAAAGTTGTTGAGGTTCAGCAGGTGAATGTTTTACTCATAGAGAAGCCCAGTGCAAATCCCAAGTCTTCTGTTTTACCTGTGGGGCTCTTCTGTAATGCTGCTGGAAACACCTTTATCATTTCAAGTCTTCCAGCCTCACTCTGACTGAATATCCTGTTCTCCCTTGACTTTTCTCTGTCCCCGTATGACTCCAGCCAGTTGTCTTCTTTCCTTCACAACTGGATCTCTTTCAGCCCATTAGTGATATCTCCCTAGCTCAGTGCTTCACAACAAGGATGATTTCATCCCCCCCAAAAGGACTTTTGGCAATATCTAAAGATATTTTTCGATTCTTACTTGGTGGTTGCTAATGGAACCCAGAGGATATTCCTTGGTGGTAGAAATGGTTAAGAGCACTTCTAGTAGCCCAAAGGTTGAAAGTTTAAACCCCCTGCACAGATGCCTCAGAAGACAGACCAGGTGATCTGTTTCTGAAAGGTCCCAGTCCTGAAACGTGTAGAGCAGCTCTACTCTGCACACATGGTGTCATCATGAGTCAGAATCAACTTGACAACAGCTAACATTTGCAATCCAGTGGGGAGAGGCCAGAGATTCTTCTAAAGATCCTACAATTCAGGGTATATCCTTCATTACAAATAATTTTCTATCTGAGTTTGAGAAACTCTGTTCTAGCTAGAACTTTAGACTAACAAGTCAAGATCTTTTAAACTTCTGTTATTATTAACTCTTGAACCCCAAATAGCATCATTTTTGTTTTACCATAACCCAGATAACCCAGTCGCCTCATCTCCCTATCCAGTAACACCCACCCCTATGCCCCTCACTCCTGTGTGTCCTGCATTTCCCCCATGCAGATGTTACTCCTCTGGCACCTCATGGTCAATTGCTCCAAGGGATGCATTTACATGGTCCATGTGGGTGTGTCACCCTGGGTTGAGTGGTCTCATGTATATCTTGTTTACTATTGGGCTGAGAGCCAGCTCCTGGGAGTCAGTTTTATTCCAGGCCCAGAATGTATCCCAGGGCCATAGTATTGGGGATCTCACCAGACCCCAGCTGACCAGTAATTCTGGTCTTTATTGAGTTTTTGGATTTTTTTTCCATGTTTTTCCTCCCATTCTACACAGAATCTCAAGGTTTGATCTTTTCCTGAGTGATTGACATTGATAGCCAGGCACCTTCTAGTTCTTCTTGTATCAAGGGCCATCATGTCCTAGGGCTGATTGTTTCCAAATGCCCTTGTTTTTTTACACTTTTCTTCACTTTCAATGCCAAGAGACCATTAGCTGCATCTTAGACAGCTGCTTGAAAGCTTTTGAAACCCCAGTCGCTACTCACCAATGCAGGATGAGGAACAAGACTTTTATGTATTTTGTTGTGCCAATTGAGTCTGGTGTCCCCCATACTGTTGGTCATGAGTCAGTAGATCTGTTGGTTCTCTCTCCCACAGTGTCAAATGGCATCATTTTCAACTTTCATCATTTTCTAAGTAGTGTTATTAAATGTCAAATGCTATTTTGTTATTCTACAAATTAGCTTTCTTGAAGCTGAGCTAATGAGTATAATGTGAGCTCTGTGAAAGAAGTTTTGGTCTGTTTTATTTTTCAATATCTATTATTTAGTACCTGCCTAATAGAAGTTGTTCAATTCATATTCATTGAAGAAATGAAGGAATATGCCTCTCCGGGGACATGGAAATAATCTGTGGCTGACTGCCTTCAGCATTGTCTAGCAAAGTGACTGCTCCAATTGTTTCCTCTCCTAACACCTACATGACTCCTCCACAGTCCCCACCTCCTGCATCCCCCAAACCTCCACTGAAATTATGCCCTCTCTCCTTTCTCTTTCAATTATCATACTCTATGAGTTTCATCTTCATTATCTTCAAATGTGGTCAAAAATTGGCCTTTTAAAAGAAATCCCATTTCCCACCTTTCTTTGTTCACTTCTTTTACTGCTAAGTTTCTTGAATAATTATGGCCTGAGATTCCTGCACACGTACATAGTGTAATCTTTTGCAATCTTAGTGGGTTTCTCAAATCTCCACAAATACTGCTCATCTAAAATTCAGTAACAGCTTTTTAATTGCAAAATGAAAGAAGACCATTGTCTTTGGCATTACCCTTGATCTTCCAAAAGCATTTTACATGGTTTGTGCTCTATTCTATGAAAGTCTTTTCCCTAATTTTTATGAGATAATATATTTCTCTCTTTTCCTCTTTATTCTTAAATACTTGTTCTTTATTTTCTTAGTGGCAATTCTTTCTCTTCCATCCTCCTATACTGGATGTTTTCTAGGGCTTTGCAGCTCAATGAAATTATTTTTCTCCCTCAATCTCCTTATTCACTCCTGTCTAAATAAGTAACAAATCTCTACTCCTAAACTTTGATTCTGTATTTTTAATCATGGGCTTAGCATGTCTACAATTACTTCAAATTCAATGTATAAAAAACAGAAACACCTATTTTCTTACCATCTTCTTTCATGATGTCACTCTTTTTGCTCTGTAGCCCCTAAAATCCAGAAGGTTCTATGTGGGGGCAGAGCTGACATTAGAAGCCACTTCTTACCCTGAGCCTAATCTATACTAAACCATTCCTGCCATTTTGCCAAATTAATAACCTAAGATCCTGGATTTCATCTGTCCTATCGAAATACAATGCTGCAGAATTAGCAATCCCACTAATCATTTTCTTAAAATTATGCTACAAATTAATGAAAAAAAATGTTGCTGTCAAGTCATTTCTAATTCATGGTGATCCCATGTGTGTCAGAGTAGAACTGTGCTGCAAGGAATTTTCAAAGGCTGATATTTTGGAAGTAGATTCTTATATCTTTTTTCTGAGACACCTCTGGGTGGACTTGAATCTTCAAGCATTCCACTAACAGCTGAACACATTAATAGTTTTCATCATGCAGCTGCTAAAGAAAACAATTCTCAAAATGTGTTCCATAACACTATTGGCAACACTTACTCATATGTGCTTATACACATTAACTTACTCAACACAATGATTCTATGGGCTAAGTACTATTATTATGTAAAATTTATAGCTAAGGAAATTGAAGCACAGAAAGTTAATTCATCCATCTAATGTTATACTGCTGATAAATAGCTGAGCCAGGATTTCAACAAAGGCAAATTAGCTCAACACTCTCTGTTTTTAGCTATTATGCTCTACCATTTCCTTAAGGCAGGACACATGTAAGACTGATGACCAGTTGTTGGGTGTACAGTATAAAATAAAGAGCCATCCTATTTTAAAGATGGAAGTGATAACTATCAGCTGGAGCAGAAAATAAAATAGTAGAAATCTGAAGACCATTGAAGATCACTTAATGAAATACATCTTACTGACAAAATGCTACTTGAAGATGAAAGTTTCTTCATCTTTGTGTAAAATATTCACAAGTTTTAGTGGTCAATAAATAATATTTTTTTAAGTAAGTTAATAAATAAAAGTTAAAGGCTACTTTTATGATAGTATATACATACTGAAGTCACAGTATTTTAAAAAAATTGCATATATTGAAACACCAGATAAAATTTGTTTTGCAACTGTAAAATTATAAGTTATTATATATTATTCTGGTTGCATTTATTTTGCCAAAAATACAGGAATGTTATTCATATCTAATCAAATTAAAATGTCATCTATGTATCATATCAATTACAATTTCTTTGCCAATAATTTTATTTTTTTTATAAGCAGGGAGCTGTAAAGACTCTCTTTTGAAAATCTTAGTCATTTAGAAACAAAATAACATCTAGCATCTTGGAATCTAGATTTACATATGTGTTAATGAGGATATGATTTTCTTTTTTCCCCAAAATCAAGTCCTATCATCTGAGAGAAGAAGATGAAATATTTTGGTAAGTACACTTGGCACTTATGCAGCTATTCTTACTGGAGTATTTTTCTGACAGTCCCATTTTTTTTTCCCAAAAAGAAAATTTAAAAGAATTCATCAAACAAATTATCGAAAAATACATGATGAACAAAATAATAAAATTATAGCAATGTAGATCCCGGATTCTATGACAGTAAAAATATTAGACACATTTGTCCCAGGTAAAACCTCTGGGAACAACACAAAATATATACCCTCCATTTCAAGACTCTTGTTGTTGTTGTTGTTGTTAGGTGCCATTGAGTTGGTTCTGACTCATAACAACTCTTTGTACAATGGAACAAATCACTGCTCAGTTGTATGCCATCCTCACAATTCATACTATACTTGAGCACATCATTGCAGCCACTGTGTCAATCCGTCTGGTTGAGGGTCTCCCCTTTTGCACTAACCCTTCACTTGTGCATAATACATGATATTTCGAGGGTATACATATAATTCAGAGGGGGTTGGAAGAAGGTGTAGTACCTGTAGCTCAGATATTTGTTCCCTCTAGTGTCTTAATGCCTGAAAAACTAGGTGCAGCAGTTTGAAGCAGGGATTCTGGGGCTGTCAACAGCTCACTAAGTTGGAGAAGGCTAGATTTAGTGGAGAAGGATAAATAAAAGGGGAGAAGAGGCAGGGTAAACAACCAGGAAGAATAAAAATAAACCAACCTGCTCTGCACCACACAAGCTGCTGGGACAATGCAACTGAGAACTCTCTAAGCAGTGAAGGAGGAACACCAGGAAGCCAATCAGGTTGCCACTGACTTGGGAGCAGAAAGGGAAACATGCTGCAGATAGGTGGGCCTAAGGATGAGTTCACAGTGCAAGGCTGGGGTCCAGCCCTTCCAGGACAGCTTTTTAGCACAGAAGGGTCTGGTTGTTGTTGTTGTTACGTGCCATCGAGTCATACCTGACTCATAGCAACCCCTCCTTGGGTTTCCGAGGCAGTATTCTACAGAAGTAGATTTCCCCACCTTCCTTCTGAGGAGTGCTGGTGAGTTTGAATCACCAGCCTTCTGGTTAGTATTCAAATGCATTAGGCACTATGCTACCAGCACTGCTAGAAGGGCCTGGAGTACAGGGTTTTTGCAGCTGGCTGACCCAGATGAAAAGTAGCAGCCCCCTAACCATTGATGTCTTTGCCGATTTTGAATGGCGGGCCAGTGAGTAACAATATAATGTCATCATTAGCAGCCAACACAAATAGACTTAAACAAAATCTCGAAGCAAGCAGGAACCATGGAAACATGGAAAGCAGGGATGTTTACTGGTGACTTGGAGCTTTTTGTTTGTTTGTGTTTTTCTCCTTTCTCCACTTCTTCCCTGCCTCACTCAATAGAAGAACCACATTAAGCCACCACAATACCTGATTGTCCCAACTCTAAATGTCCTTCACAACCAACAAAGACCTGCATCCACATTCCCTACAGTGATTCCATCAACACAAAGAAAACTGCAAAGCAACCCAGTGCAACTGAATTAATGATCAAACCAATAAAATACCCCAATTCCACCCTGCAAAAATATTTAAACATAAAATCTAAGCCAAACAAATCAATACATAGCTAAGAGTTAAAGACAACAACTTCAAAATATCTAGGAAAGAGCAGGCAACCTCAAATCAAACAAACAAACAAATAGTATAAGACAATAGAAATAAAATCCCAAACAAAAAATCTCATTAATCATGGAGGAAGAGGAGGCAATAGAATTAGCCAAGAAGAAATTTTGTTGTTGTTGTTGTTAAGTGCCGTCGAGTCATTTCCGACTCATAGCGACCCCACGCACAGCAGAACGAAACACTGCCCGATCCCGCGCCAGCCCCACAATCCCTGCTATACTTCAGCCCATCATCACAGCCACCGTATCAATCCATCTCCTTGAAGGCCTCCCCCTCTTTCGTCGACCCTCCACCCTACCAAGCATGACATCCTTCTCCAGGGAATGGTCCCTTCTTACAACATGACCAAAATAGGTGAGACGAAGTCTGGCCATTCTTGCTTCCAAGGAGCATTCTGGCTGCACTTCCTCCAGGACAGATCTGTTAGTTCTTTTAGAAGATATATTTATAGAATTCTACAAAATCTTAAGGAAATCTCAAACAGAACCAAGGAGAACACAGACAGTAGCCTGGAAAAACTCAGGAAAACCATTCAAGAACAAAATAACATTAATACACAATCAAAACTCATACAAAACAGCAGTTAGAAATCTAGAAAATGAATACTAAAATTAAAGAATTACACAACACAGTGGAAGCCCAGAAGAACAGACTAGAATTGGCTGAAGAACATATTTCCCAACTAGAAGATAAATTCCTTAACACCAACCTGTATGAAGAAAATCAGGAAAAAAAAAAAAATAAATAAGAGAAATGAAGAGAACCTAAGAGTTATGTGGGACGACATAAAAAGAAACAAAATACACCTTATTGGATTACCAAAACAAGTGTTGTTTTTAGGTGCTATCGAGTCGTCTCCGATGACTATGCACAGCAGAACAAAACACCACCCTGTATCATTTTTATCTCTAAAATTTCCAACATTTCAAGATGATGACTAGAATTGCTAGTTGAATGGAGTTTGGTGAGATCCCCAAGTCTATGGCCCTGGGATACACTTTGGGCCTGGGATAAAACTGACTCAAGGGCTGACTCTCAACCCAACAGTAAACAAGACTTACATGCAGAACACTCAACTCAGGAGTTGAGGAGGAAAACCTGGACAAACAGGAGTACATAACTAAGAAGGGCACAGGGTGGGGTTTCTGGGAAGGGAGAGGAGGAGAGTGGGTTAGGGCTGGGAATGGTAATTCAGGAGTGAAATCAAATGTACACAAAATGTTGAATGTAAAACAAATTCTGCTCCATAAATTTGCACCTAAAGCACAATTTAAAAAAAAAAGAGAATACAAATATAATTCATATTTACACATCAACCAAAATCAAAGATGAAGAAGTTGAAGATTTTTAACCAACTTCTGCAGTCTGAAATTCACCAAATATGCAATCAAAATGTATTGATAACTACTGGTGATTAGAATGTGCAAGTTGGAAACAAAGAAGAAGCATCAGTAGTCAGAGAAAAGGGCTTTGGTGAAAGAAATGATGCCAGCAACTGATGGATAGAGTTTTGCAAGATCAACAACAACTTATTGTTTGCAAATACCTTTTTCATAACATAAATGGTAACTACACACTTGGACTTCACCAGATGGAATATACAGGAATCAAATCAACTACATCTGTGGAAAGAGGTGATTGAGAAACTCAGTATCATCAGTCAGAACAAGACCAGGAGCTGACTGTGGAACAGACCATCAATCGCTCATAAGCAAGTTGAAACTGAAGCTGAAGAAAATTAAAACAAGTGCACATGAGCCAAAATATGACCTTGATTATATCTGACCTGAATTTAGAGACCATCTGAAAAACAGATTTGACAGAAGACCAGAAAAGTTGTGGGATTACATAAAGATCATCATACATGAAGAAAGTAAAATGTTATTAAAAAGATAGGAAAGGAAGAAAAGATCTAAATGGATGTCTGAAGTGACCTGGAAACTTGCTTTTGAACAAAGAATAGCTAAAGCAAATGGAAGAAATGAGATGAAAGAGCTGAACAGAAAATTTCAAAGGCCAGCTCAATAAGAAAAAGTAAAGTTGTATAATGAAATGTGAAAGGACCTGGAATTAGAAAACCAAAAAGGAAGAACACACTTGGCATTTCTCAAACTGAAAGAACTGAAGAAAAAAAAATTATATTTTGAGTTGCAATATTGAAATGTTCTATGGGTAAAATATTGAATGATGCAGGAAGCATCAAAAGAAGATGGAAGGAATACACAGTCACAGTACCAAAAAGAACTGGTGGATGTTCAACATTTCAGGAGGTAGCACATGATCAAGAATTGATGGCACTGAAGGAAAAAATTCAAGCTGCAATGAAGGCATTGGTGAAAAACAAGTCACAAGGATTTGACAGAATACCCACTGAAATGTTTCAACAAATGGATGAAGCACTGGAAGCCTTCATTTAGTACGCCAAGGAAGTTGGAAGACAGCTACCTAACAAACCAACTGGAAGAGATCCCATGTGTGCCCATTCCAAAGAAAGGTGATCAAACAGAATGGAGAAATTATCAAATGATACCATTAATATCACCCATGAGTAAAATTCTGCTCTTATTCAAAAACCATTGCAGCAATCCATTGACAGGGAAATTCCAGAAATGCAAACTGGAATAAGAAGAGGGCACGAAATGAGGTGAATGATCTTGGCTGAAAGAAAAGAACACAAAAAATATGTTTATCTGTGTTTTATTGACTATAAAAACACATTTAACTGTGTTCAACTGTGTTATCATTTATATATATATATATATATATATATATATATATATATGTTGTTGTTGTTGTTATGTGCCGTCGAGTCAAACCTGACTCACAGTGACCCCTCCTTGGGTTTCCGAGGCAGTATCACTACGGAAGTAGGATTGCCCAACCTTCCTTCGGAGGAGTGGCTGGTGGGTTTGAACTGCCAGCCTTCTGGTTAGCAGTCAAGTGCCTTAGGCATTATGCTACCAGAGCTCCTATATATATATATAGATATAGATATAGATATAGATATAGATATAGATATAGATAACATTGTGACGAATGGGAATTCCAGAACAATTAATTGTGCTCTTGAGGAACCTGTACATAGATCAAAAAGCAGTTGTTTGAACAGAATAAAGGGATATTGCATGGTTTAAAATCACGAAAGATTTTAAAGATTTACTGTGCATCGGTGTTGTATCCTTTTACCATAGTTATAATACTCAGATTATACTGAGGAAATAATCTGAGAAGCTGGACTATACATAGAACACAGTGTTATGATTGGAGGGAGACTCATTAACAGTCTGAGATATGCAGATGACACAACTTTCAGTAAAGAAGACTTGTAATACTTACTGATGAAGATAAAAGATTATAGTCATCAGTATAGATTACACACCAACATAATAAACACTAAAATTCTCACAACTGGACCAATAAGCAACATTATGATAAACAGAGAAAAAATTTAAGTTGTCAAGGACTACATTTTACTTGGATCCACAATCAATGCCAATGGTAGCAGTAGTCAAGAAATCAGAAGACATATTCCACTGGGCAACTCTGCTGCAAAAGACCTTTTTGAATATGTCTCTTTGAGGACTAAGGTGCATCTGACCCAAGCCATGGTATTTTCAATAGCCTTGGATGAATGTGAAAGCTGGATGATGAATAAGGAAGACCAGAGGAGAATTGATGCATTTACATTGTGATATTGGGAGCTCTGATGGCTTAG
>NW_006921802.1:4279184-4289518 GCF_000298275.1 Orycteropus afer afer
GCGATGATGGGCTCAAGTATAGCAGGGATTGTGGGGCTGGCGCGGGATCGGGCAGTGTTTCGTTCTGCTGTGCATGGGGTCGCTATGAGTCAGAAACGACTCAATGGCACTTAACAACAACAACAACAACATACCATGGTCTTCTGGAAGAATGAACATATCTGTCTTGGAAGAAGTGCAGCTGAAATGCTCTTTAGAAGCAAGAATAGTCAGACTTCTCACCTACTTTGGTCATGTTGTCAGAAGGGATCATTCCCTGGAGAAGGATACCATGCTTGGTAAAACAAAAGGAGAGCAAAAAATGGAAAGATCCTCAATGAGATGCATTGAAAACTGTGGCTGTAGTGATGGGGTCATGCATTGCAAATATCATTAGGATGGCACAGGACTGGGCAGTATTTCATTCTATTATACTTAGGGTTGCTAGGAGTCAGAACTAACTGGACAACATCTAGCAATTACAACTACTTCAAGGTCTGTTTCTTAAAGGTGAAATTAAAAATACATTGACAATATAAATTAATTGAGATGTTAATTTTTGAAATTCAAATATCCTATACATCATTTTTTCCAGTATCTAGATCTAGATCTAAGGAAGTCTGGTGGCACAGTGCCTAGGGCATTTGACTGCTAATCAGAAATTTGGTAGTTCAAACCCACCAGCCACTTCATGGAAGGAAGGCTGAGCAATCTACTTCTGTAAAGATTCACTGCCTTGGAAAGCCAGTGAGGGTCACTATGAGTTGGAATCCACTGGCTGGCAGTTGTCTCGTTTTTTTTTTTTTTTTTTTCCTTTGGTTTAGATCTAGATCTATGCCTTGATTTTATTTTAGCACATACACTTTTTTCTGGAAGCATAGTATCAGGTAGGTGTTTTTGCTTTGACACATCAGTTACTTTGCAAACATAATCATGATTGGCACTAGTAAATTAAGTGCAGTTTTTAACTGTTAGATATTTATAATATCAATGAATTCATGCATTTTATCATTAGAAAACCTGCATAGCTTCTTGACTAATTTCTGATATTAATTTTATCTAAAGGAAAAACACTAGAAATGTTTCTAAGGTCAAGTTTATTTATATAACATAGTAAGGTCACTTATTTCTAAATAACAAAAATATTATTTATATGTTTATAGTTAGGTTAATTAAATTTTCCTCCTAATGAAGACTTGAGGTACTTTCAGGATAGACTTTTTTGAAATTAGAGAAAGTATAAGAAGCTGATATGTATAAACAGAAAATTTTGCTAATTTTAGACACCTTCATACCTAGAGAATATATGAACATCTCTTTAGTGTCTTCATCTGAGCTTTTGCTCAAGTTACTGAACTTCAAAAACCTTGGCCTTCCACACTTACAAAATGTTTCTAAAGGAGCCAACTGTATTTGATGGGAAATTCAATGAGATAATGCATGTATAAGGCACTTAGTAGAGGTGGTTGTGTTCTTCCTCCTCTTTTTCATTATCATCATCGTAGGAAACTGTGCTGATGTTACTTTTCCTAATTCTACTTGTTTCAGATTAGCAAATTAAAACTGTTCATTAGATAAAACTTCACTTGTTTCCTTTGTGTTTGAAATATCTGTTGGCCTTGGGTAGACACCAATCCTGACATACAGATAATATCTCTAAGGGGTATTTCAGCTTCTTTACTAAGTAATTAACCTGCATGCTTTCGGTTCTGTACTTAAACAATTTATAACATTCTTTGTGTCCAGGAAGAAATGAAGCACAAGAAGCAAAGGGTAAGATCTTATTAAAGTACAGTATTAAAATTTGATAACTTTTTTTCATTTGAAGTCCCATTTTAATTGGAATGGGAGTGCTTGGGGCGATAAATAAGATTTGTTGTGAATGAAAATATTAAGTTTGATGGATTCATTAGGATTGGTCTTTTGAGTACTCATACCAACAGTTTTAGCTTTTCAAATAAATTGTATCAATTACGGTTTCAATTTAATATGGTGAAAAATTTCCAGCTCATATTTATAACTAATGTCTCGGAAGGAAGGTTGGGCAATCCTACTTCCGTAGTGACACAGCCTCGGAAACCCAAGGAGGGGTCGCTATGAGTCGGGGCCGACTCAATGGCACATAACAACAACAACATAAAGTTAAGATAGATAAAGGTGGTTAGCTGTACTCTTATGCTAAGAGTCTTTAAGTTAAATTAATATAGTGGAGACAATCATAAATGAAGGGGCTGTGGTGGCGCAGTGGTTAAGTGCTCAGCTTCTGAGAGGTCGACAGCTGGAACCCCTCCGTAGTAGAAAGATGTGGCATTCTGCTTCCATAAAGATTACAACTTGGAAACCCTGCAGAGCAGTTCTGCTCCTGTAGAGTCACTATGAGTCAGAGTTGACTTAATGCAATGAATTTATTCATAACTTATACCTACAGCTTTCAAAATCTTTAAAAAGACATGAAAATACCTAAGTAATATACCTCTCTCTTTCTAAGTCTGCTTTCTGTATCTGTGAAATGAAGATGAAAATCATGGCATACAGCTTTGTATTTGTTCTCAGGACTGAAGGAGATAATATAAGGAAACAGCCTATTCCTAAATGAGAATCAATGATCAAAACATTTTTAGTCATTATTATTACAATGTATAATACGTATAATTAAGGTGCCGTGCTATGCTCTGTAATGATGTAGAATGGGTAAGATATAATTAACCATATATTATTTTCCTATGCCTGTTGTGACCAACTACCACAAATTTAGCAGCTCAAAACAACGGAAATTTATTTTCTTACAGTACTTATCTCATAGGGCTAAAACTAAAGTCTGTGGTCTGAGTTTCTTTCTGGAGGTTCAAGGAAAGACTCTCTTTCCTTGCTCATCCATGTTGTTGGCAGATATCGGCTCCTTGTGTTTGTGGAAACCTGGATCCCATTTTCTCACTGGTTGTAAACTGAGAGCAGTTTCTGTATTCTAAAAGTGTCATGGCTCCTTTCCTCCATTTTTAAAGACAACAATGGTTGGTTATATCCTTCATACAACATCTCTCTGACCCACTGGGAAGGGGTGTTCGATTTTATGGACTCCTATGATTAGATTAAGGTGCTCTGGTGGCCCAGAGGCTGCTAACCAGAACGTCAGCAGTTCAAATCCACAAGCTGCTCCTCCAAAGGAAGATGAGGCAATTTACTTCCATAAAGATTTATAGCCTTGGAAACCCAATGGGGGGGTCACTCTGAGTCAGAATCAACTCAACAGCAGTGAGTCTGGTATTTTGGTTTGGTGATTAGATAGAATCCACTTGAATAATCCGTCCTTCTGAAGACAGCATTATTCACATCTGCAAAGTTCTATTTGCCATCTAACATAACTTAAATCACAGATTCCAGGAATTAAGAGTGGAAATCTCTGGTGGAGAAATTTTTCTACCTACATCAAACCTCAAACTTCTTATATAGGAAGTAAATAACCACATAATATGAGGATCTGTGAGTGGCACAGATGGTTAAGTACTCAACTACTAACTACTAAGTACTAACTACTAAACTCGAATGTTTGACAATTCAAACCCATCTAGAGATGCCTCTGCAGTAAGGCCTGGCCATCTGCTTCACAAAGATCATATCCTTAAAAACCGTATGGAGCAATTCTACTCTGAATGCATGGGATCATCAGGAATCAGAACAGACTTGACAGCAACTAAAAACAAGTCAGAATATGCATTTTACTGTAAGAAACTACAAATAATATATTCAATAATGAACACCTGATTTGAAAGAAGTATGACACTCTTTTCTCATGAGGGATATGTTCTTACCAAATTATTATTTTTTTCTTTCTATTTCTCTTATCCAGATCTCTTCTGCCTCCATTTTTCTACTTGCAGTACGTGCAGTTTACAGAGCAGTAGAAATGAAATGGAAATGCTCTTTTAGCATTTCTTGTCTTGTCTTCAGAAAATACAGCTCCTAAACTGATGAACTTGGGCATTCTGGGTGTTTGTGCAGATAGTCAACTATAAGTCTTTTTAAAAATGTTATTTTATGGAATATTTATAAAGAAATTCTTCTGTCCTTTATTTACCCTGCAGAGATTAGGATCAGAATTTAGTTAGGTGACATTAGTTATCCCCTATGGCTGTATCCTTAGGAACATTGCCAATATTAGCAGACCATATTATGCCTCTCCTATCTTGTTTATTTTTTCCTTTCATATCTCTCTCATGCTCATCTATTGCCCTTCATCACAACCTAATTCCATTCTTCAACTCAATCACTGCAGAATTGTGAGTTATTTGTCTTGACCTTTATCTAGATGTACTGACTTTCTTTAAGTACAAAAATATTTCCTTCAGCTACTAAGTATTTTACTTCTAGAATTTAAAAAATTCTACTTCCTAATTTGTGCAATCTGTTTATTTTAATTTTTTCCTTTCTGATAGGATTTCACAGTAAAGCAATTAAAAACAAAAAAACTCTGACCTAGATTGGTCTTGTTAATATCGAGTTTGCTTCATACGCATAACATAATTTTAACAGCTTGTGAAGTGCTAGCCTAATAACCTGAATATGTGAAACACTGCTTTAGCATAATACCAAAACCCAAAACCACTGCCATGGACTTGATTCTGATTCATAGTGACCCTATGGGACACAGTAGCCCCATAAGGTTTCCAAAGCTATAAATCTTTAAGGAAGCAGACTGCCTCATCTTTCTCCTGTGCAACAGCTGGTAGGTTTGAATTGCTGGCTTTTTAATTAGCAATTTAATGCTTTAACCACTGTACTACCAGAACTCCTCTAAGCCTTGATATTTCCATTAAAAGATCACTTCAAATACCTCATCATAGAAAAGGGTCCATTTTGGAATGGATACCTTCTACTCTTTTCAGTATCAGATAAGAGACTTCACTTGAATAGTCTCAAACATGGCTGCTACTTCTTTGATGGCTCTTGATCTGATCTGGAGTTCAGGACAAAAGTGATCAATGTTCTCAAGCATCATACACTTATTTTCCTACAGAGTGAACCCAGCATCACTTGCCTGCTCCTCCTCCCCTGCCATCCTCTTCTTGAAGCTGAATCCTCTCTATTGCAATTCCTTATTGGTCTCATTTAAAAGCACCTATCAGGGCCGACTCGATGGCAAAACAACAACAACAACAACATTCAATTGTATGCTCCACTAGGTGAATGTGTTCCTTCTGCAGAAAAGTCTTGGCACCTATAACTTTGTCACCACCTTGTTGAGAGTTAAACCCTTAGTTTGAAGGTACTGCTGTGTTAGATTAACATCTTGAAGTACATCACATCAAAAGTGCAGGAAGAACACAAAAGTGAAATCACAGACAGCAGGAAAAAGACCTCATGCTGCTCTTCTTGTGTCCTATATTTCATGTGGATCACAAAGAGCTCTGATTGCAGCCACAAACTTTTCAAACTTTTCTTTAACTGGCTTAACTGCAGCATCATGAGCACTCCAGTGTGTTGCTGATAGCCTTTTCATTGACACTCCAGTGTGGTCAATTTTTACTTTTCTGATCACTTTGTTCATCTGTATGTGATATATCAGGTATGCTGTCAAGCATGATCCCAAAGTACTCTGCAGACTTTAAGTTCATGTTAAGCTTCTCCTTCACATGCTTTACCAGGGCACTTATAAATTTATTCACTTCTTTTTTTCTTCTTCTTCAAGATATGAGATCAGTACAATAAATTTACACGTGCTCCTCTTTAATCTCATTTAGTGGTCTTTGCACTGGATTGTATTCTGAAAGCATCTCAACCATCTTGAGAGAGGTACTTTTATTCAATGAAGATTCATCTTCCTTGTGACCATGGATTGCCAGATTCTCCTTGGCAAGAAACAACATGATATCAACAATCTGTGCAAGATGTCCTTCCACTTTTTCTCTTCCATTTCCATGAAAGCTATATTTTTCAGCATCAGTGGTTTTGTGAAACCTCAGTTCTGCTGCCAATGTTTTCCACTTTTTGAGGCAACATAGGTGCTCTTTGGATGGCTCATGGTATGTGATTTCATGTTCAGTTTCCACCACTTTTGAAATGTAGTCACAAATTTGGATGCCATATCTGTAGCACTGATGGCAAACAGTTGGCAGTAAAAACAGTATAAATTCTCATTGACAAGTGAACAAACCATGACCACACAATTTTCTTGCCATTTGGCATCACCTTGTGAAACCATTCTTTTGAAAGTTGGCACACATCTCCCTCTGCTTTTGCATCTCTTCTTGCTGTGACACCAAAAGACTCGTATTTGTTCTGGAATGAAGTATGTCCCTTTTTGGTGATGTCAACCCAAAAATGATCTGGAACTGCTACCTCCTGGGGGGGGGGACCTACAAAATTTGCAATCTTTCTCTTTAATGTCAAGTATCTCATTAATTTCAGCACTCTCTTTGGGTTCAAATTCTCGATTCTCCCCTCTTTGCTCTTCTGTAGGATGCATCCTAGTATCAGATGGATCAGCCTTATCAGTTGGAGACTGGACAGCATTATATCTTATGATGAGCCCTGACCATCACTCAGTCTTCTGATATATTGAAATAAGAATTCATCAAGTGGTCAGAGAGATTTAATTCTTACCTCTTTTGCTTCCTTGTTGGCATTCACTTGACCTCTTTGATTTATGCACTCCATGTAGCATTATAGAATATCTCTGCACAATAAAATAAAGATAACAATTTTGGCAAAAAAGAAAATATGAAATTGAAATCTATTGGATATGTTAATTCTATCAATTGCAAATTTTAAGGTGTCACTATTTTTTTTTATTTTTTTAAATAAAAATATCCCACAGAATGTGAAAATTATAGAACAATGTCATTAATATTGCATGCAAGTAAGATCTTACTGAAGATAATTCAAAAATGGTTGCAGCAGCATATTGACAGAGAACTTCCAAAGGTGCAAGCTGGATTCAGAAGAGGATGTGGAACAAGGGATATCATAGATGTTGTCAGATGGATCTTGGCTCAAGGCAAAGAATACCAGAAAGATGTTTACTTGTGTTTTATTGACTATGCAAAGGCATTTGATTGTGTGGATCATGACAAATTATGGAAAACATTGAGAAGAATGGGAATTCCTGAACACTTGATTGTACTCATGAGGAACCTGTACCTTGACCAGGAGGCTGTCGTTCAAATGGAACAAGGGGACACTACATGGTTTAAAATCAAGAAGGAAGTGTCTGGGTTGTATCCTTTCCTCACACTTATTCAATCTATATGCTGATCAAATAATCCAAGAAGCTGGACTGTTGTTGTTGTTGTTGTTATGTGCCGTTGAGTCGGCCCCGACTCATAGTGACCCCTCCTTGGGTTTCCGAGGCAGTATCACTATGGCAGTAGGATTGCCCAACCTTCCTTCCGAGGAGTGGCTGGTGGGTTTGAACTGCCAGCTTTCTGGTTAGCAGTCAAGTACTTTAGCCATTATGCTACCAGAGCTCCTAGAAGCTGGACTAGATGAAGAAAAATGTGGCATCAGGATTAGAGGAAGAATCATTAACAACCTGAAATACACAGATGATACAACTTTGCTTGCTGAAAGTGAGGATGACTTGAAGCATTTACTGATGAAGTTTGAAGAATACAGTCTGCAGTATGGATTACATCTCAATATAAAGAAAACAAAAATCCTCACAACTGGACCAATGATGTGTGAGCAGCATCACAATAAACGGAGAGAAGATTGAGCTTGTCAAAGAATTCACATTGCTTGGTTCTACAATTGATGCCGATGGAAGCAGCAGTGAGGACATTAGATGACATGTAGCATTGGGAAGGTCAACCATGAAAGAACTGTTTCAAGTGCTGGGGAGCAAGGATGTCTCCTTGAGGACTAAGGTGCACCTGACACAAGTCATGATACTTCCAATTGCCTCATATGCATGTGAGAGCTGGACAATGAATAAGGAAGACCGAAGAAGAGTTGATGCTTTTGAGTTGTGGTGCTGGTGAAGAATGCTGAAAGTACCATGGACTGCTAAAAGAACTAACAGGTCTTTCCTGGAGGAAGTGCACCCGAAATGCTCCCTGGAAGCGAGAATGGCCAGACTTCGTCTCACCTATTTTGGTCATGTTGTCAGAAGGGACCATTCCCTGGAGAAGGATATCACGCTTGGTAGGGTAGAGGGTCATCGAAAGAGGGGGAGGCCTTCAGTGAGATGGATTGACATGGTGGGTGCGATGATGGGCTCAAGTATAGCAGGGATCATGGAGCTGGCACGGGATCGGGCAGTGTTTTGTTCTGCTGTGCATGGGGTCACTATGAGTCGGAAATGACTCAACAGCACCTAACAACAACAAACATTTTTTAAACTATAATATCACATATATTTGCAAGTCATTGATATTTCTTTAAAAAAAATGAAAAAAAGACTATTTTTTTAAAAAATGAAATTAGGATTTAATTTATATTTCTGAACATTTATCAAGAAACAGCAGTTCCCCTACTTCATGTTTAAGCTGTCAATTTTTCAATTTAGTTATCAGAGTTATATAATTGATAGTTGTTATGTCTATAAGTTTATTATCAATTTTAATAATAGAATGACATGTCAAATAGTTATAAATTGCACAAATGTAATATTTATTAGATTACATGAATAATAACAAAATTGTTTTGTAAAATCTTTCTATATTGAATTGTATAACATTGTTAGTTATAACATTAGCAGCTGAGCAGAAGCCTTTTTTTTTTATTATTTTTCTCCTTCTTTTCCTTTAATTAGTACTTCATTCCCCAAAAAGTTATTGATATAGGTTCACAAATACTAATTATCACCATAATGTAGTGAAAACACTAAAAAATTTGACAAAATCAGCAACTATAAAAACACTGATAGCAACAAAAATAATGGTGCATGCTTATGGGCATGCTTGTAGTGCCTGTAGGAAGAATCACATGTTTCAAAGTGTTATTGTAATTGGTAATAATGACAATTTTGATGGAGCATATTAGAAGATTCAAAAAGTAAATTAGCATAGAGTTTTCGCCTTGTAGGTATATAGATACATTCATGAAAAATGTTTCTGTTGTTACTGCAGGCACATTTTCATGAAAAAATAATGAATTTCTGCTGAAACACCACACAAAAATTTTATAGGTAGTCATTTTGATGTCAGCCCCTCTGACAGTGCCACTCAGTATGATCTGCACCTCACACATATCCCCCTACTGAAGCCACTGCCCCCCAGGAAATCAAGGCAGCATGTTGCAGGAGGATGTTTGTTACCAGTGTTAAAAAGATATACTTATCTATGTAGGTTGGGATAGAAAATAGCAGGAAAGGAATTTTTCATTGTCTCCTCAGCTATGTTGTTAGTGGGGCACACATAGCACTAAGCTTACAGTCCAATTAAGTGGCCCTTCCTGGACAGGGTGAGACCAGAAGTGGGTAGGTTCCCATTGAGTTTCTCAGTCATGATGCCAGGTGAAGGAAAGGTGTGAATATATGTCTATATCTACCAGAACAGTTTTCAGAAGTATAGGGAGATCACTGTGTCACATAACTGTCCCATTTAAGTCTCTCACACATGCCATAAAGTGAGGTGTACATGGAAAAGTCATCATCTATACAGGACAGCTCTTGAGCCAGTGGGACTAACCTGTTTTATACTGTCTGCCTCATATTGAAGTAATAAAAGCTACTTTCCATGTGTTAACATGTACTCAGGCTCTGATCATCAGAAGGACGTGATAGAAATGGAGCAACCCATATTATTTATTGTTGCCCTTTTTCAAATGTCTTCCTGGCTATCTAGAAATTGAGAACAGCCTGAGAGTACACTTAAGATTTTCTGAGTTGCATCTCAGAATTGATGCAGCAAAGCAGGGTCTGGCAGTGTTTTCCTGCAATTAATATAACCACATTAAAGTTGTATGCTCTTTATTTTATCTATTGCAGTATAACAAATCATGTCAAATCTTAGAGGCTTAAACAGCAGTGTTTTATTTTATATTGATCCTGTGGACGGGCTGGGGATCACTGGGTCACATCTTCTACTGTTCTTACTTGTAGTGTCTCTGGTAGTGGCAGTTGCATGGAGGCTGAGAGTAACTATGGCTGCTTGTGAGTTTTCCTAATGCTGACCTACTGGTCTCACTTTTTGAAACAAACAAACAAAAAATATATTTTGTTTTTAGAACCATCTAAAAATTTAGAGAAAAATGGGGAAGGTGCTACAGGGAATTCCCACATATCACATATTTAGTTTATTCCATTATTGACATCTTACATTAGTATGTTACATTTCTTAATGTTAATGATCTGAGAGGGAAAAAGTGTGATACTTTCTCAAAAAACTAAAAATAGAACTACCATATGGCCCAGCAAT
>NW_006921802.1:4290415-4302134 GCF_000298275.1 Orycteropus afer afer
TGAGGACTAAGGTGTGCCTGACACAAGCCATGATATTTCCAATCACCTCATACGCATGTGAGAGCTGGACAATGAATAAGGAAGACTGAAGAAGAGTTGATGTTTTTGAGTTGTGGTGCTGGCGAAGAATGCTGAAAGTACCATGGACTGGTAAAAGAACTAACAGGTCTGAACTGGAGGAAGGGCAGCCAAAATGCTCCTTGGAAGCAAGAATGGTCAGACTTCTTCCCACCTACTTTGGTCATGTTGTCAGAAGGGACCATTCCCTAGAGAAGGATGTCATGCTTGGTAGGGTGAATGATCGACAAAAGAGGGGAAGGCCTTCAATGAGATGAATTGACACAGTTGCTGTGATGATGGGCTCAAGTATAGCAGGGATTGTGGAGCTGGCACAGGATCGGGCAATGTTTCATTCTGTTGTGCATGGGGTTGCTATGAGTCAGAAGTGATTCGATGGCACCTAACAACAACAACAACATACCAGATTTCATTGGAGCACTATTCAAAATAGCCAAAAAGTGGAGACAACCTAAATACCTGTCAAAGGATGGATGGATAAATAAAATGTGCTCCATTCATACAATAAATACTACCCAGCCAGTAGAAGAAATTAAGTCTTGAAACATGCTGTGATATGAGTTGCATCCTTTACCATATTTTTCAATTTGTATGGCAAGCAAATAATCTGAGAAGCTGGACTATATGAAGAAGAACACAGTTCAGGATTGGAAGAAAATTCATCAATGACCTGTGATATGAAGATGACACATCCTTATTGCTGAAAATGAAGATGACTTGAAGTACTTTCTGATGAAGACCAAAGACTACTGTCTTCAGTATGAATTACACCTCACCACAAAGAAACAAAAATTCTAACTACTGGATCAACAACCAACATCATGATAAATGGAGAAAAGATTGCAGTTATCAGGGATTCCATTTTACTTGCATCCACAATAAACACCCACGGAAAAAGCAGTCCAGAAAACAGACGTCATAATGCACTGTATAAATCTGCTGCAAAAGACCTCTTTGAAGTATTAAAAAGCGAAGATGTCACTTTGAAGACTATAGTGTGCCTGACCTAAGCCATTGGTATTTTCATTTGACTCATATACGTGTGAAAGCTAGACAATTGAATAACAAAAATTGAAGAAGAATTGATGGATTTGCAATGTGGTGTTAGCAAGAATAATGAATATACCTTGGACTGCTAGAAGAAGGAAGAAATCTGTCTCAGAAGAAGTGCAACAAGAGTGCTCCTTAAAAGCAAGAATGACCAGACTTCATCTCTCATACTTTGATCATGTTATCAGAAGGGACCAGTACATGGAGAAGGGTACATGCTTGGTAAAGTAGAGGGTCAGGGAAAAAGAGGATGACACTCTATGACATAGTTTGGCACAGTGGATACAACAATGGGCTCAAGCATAGCAAGGATTATGTTGATAGTACAGGACTGGGCAGTAGTTCAGTCTATTGTACATTGGGTCACTATGAGTCTAAACCATCTCAACAGCAACTAACAAAAACAACAACACAATATGGAGGGAGCTTGAAGACATTATGCTTAGTGAAGTAAGTCAGTTATAAAAACCAAATACTATATAACTTCACGTATATAAAAAAATAAGCCATGTAAATGTATAATTTATTAATGGTTACCATGGTGGTTGAGAGAGGAAAACGAGAGGCTCTCTAATGCTACTATAACAGAAATACTACAAGTGGATGGTTTTAACAAACAGGAATTTATTCCTTTACAGTTTGGGAGGCTATAAGTCTAAATTAAGGGTGTTAGCACTAGGAGCTGGGTGAAGGCCCTTTGGCTTCAGTTCTGCCTCTTGTTCCAGGTCCACTGGAGTAGAAGCTGTCTTCTAACTCAGGCAGCTCTGGCTGTTCAGGTCGATGGACTGAAGGTCAGCAGGTTAAATGGCACAATCCCAATATCAGTAGTCAGGCCACTGGTTCAAGTCTCAGGAACAGTTTGCCAACACAGAAGGCCACTGGTTCAAGTCCAGGAACTGGAGATGAAGACTCAGCCAAACATAGGATCCAAATGTTCCAAAAAACTACAGACTTTTCTTTAAGCTCTTCCATAGATACAAAAAGCAAGCAACACCCTGAAGACAGTGGCCTTTCTGCCAATTAATGTCTTACAGTCAATTCCACCATGGAATTGATTACACTCTACCCAAACTTATCATGGGGAAAAATTACATCCAGCTACCAAGCTACTCAAAACCATGGCCGAGCCAAGTCAAGTTGACATGTTACCTACCACAACAGTGATGGAAAAATCAGATTGATTTGAGGTAGGGTTGCACAGTGTATTATTGTAATTGCTATCAATAAATTGTGCACATGTGAAAATCTGAATCAGCAAAAATTATGTGGTAGATATATTTATAACAATGACCAAAAAGAAGAAGAAGAGTAGCTGCTGAAGCTGCTTATGTACAACCAAACACCTCACGAGTTTTGGGTCCTTGATTTTGAAGTTTAAGGTCATGGTTTCATGGGACATCCCAATTAACTTACTTAACAACATACATAATGCTTCTTTTTTACCTCCTTGTTTGTTGTGTAGTGCCTAGATCTTAAAAGCTTGCAGGCAGCCCATCAAGGCACAACTATTGGTCTCTATTTTCCTGGAGCAACAGAGGAAAGAAGGAGAGGCAGAAATAGGAGGAGGGTGTGGAATGTGTGGCAAATTGTTTCCATTTACAACTCACTCCTTTGTCATGAGACCAGAAGAAATGGATGGTACCAAGCTACTTCTACTGAATATATTTTCAAAGATTCTATAGAAGACTCCTAATCAAAAGGGAAAAAAATGCAGATTGGAATTGCAAATTCTGATGTACTCCTGACTTTCTGTAGTGATGAAGGGTAGATGAACCCCTGAAATTATTTCTCTAAGATAATCTTTAAACTGTAAACCCAAAATATCCCCTGATGTCTTCTTAAAACCAAACAGTGTTGTTAGATGTCATTGAATTGGTCTGACTCACAGCAATCCTATGTACAACAGAATGAAACAACGAAACAATGACCAGTTCTGCGCTATCTTCACACTTTTTGCTAGACTTGAGCCCATTTTTGCATCCATTGTGTCAATCTATTTAATTGAGGATCTTCTCTTTTTTTGGTAATTCTCTACTTTACCAGGCATGATATTCTTCTCCACGGACTGGTCCCTTCTGACAACATGACCAAAATACGTGAGACAAAGTATGGCCATTCTTAGCTTCTAAAGGGCACTCAGGCTGTATACTCCTTCCCCACCCCCCCTTTTTTTTTGGTACTACTTCCAAGAGATTTGTTTGTTCTTATGGCATTTCCAATATTCTTCACCAGTACCACATTTCAAATGCATCAATTCTTCTTTGATCTTCCTCATTCATTTTCCAACTTTCAAATACATATAAGGCTATTGAAAATACCACGGCTTGGGTCAGGCACACCTTAGTCTTCAAAGTGACATATTTGCTCTTTTACACTTTAAAGAGGTCTTTTACAGCAGATTTTCCCAGTACAATACATTGTTTAATTTCTTGACTGTTGCTTCCATGGACATCAATTATGGACCCAAACCAAACAATAGTTTCACTTAAATAATGAAAAAATCTCTGCCATGAGCACTGTGCTGTTTTAAGAACTGTCTATATGGAATCAAAGTGACAATAGCAACTTGAAAGATTGGATAGAAATCTTAGGGGACAGTGAGTTGATGTTAATGGAGGAGGAACAACTCAGAAAAAGAGGCTGAGAAAGCTTGCACAACCCAAAGAATGTAATCAATGTCACTGAATTATACACATAAAAATGGTTGAATTGGTATACAGTTTGCAGTGTATATTCTCAACAACAACAAATTAATGATCTGATATTGATATAGTATCATTAACTAAAAGCCAAAATTTATTCTGATTTCATTAATGTTTCCCTAATTTTTTTCCTATTCCTCAATTCCATGCAGGACCCCACATTACATTTAGTTGTGATTTATCCTTAGCTTCCCCTTGACTGTGACAGCTGTGGCCTTGCTTTCTATGGTGTCTTTCCTCCAGGTTTTTCTACAAAATGTTTCTATCTCTATCTCTCTCTTTCTTTTACTCCAGGAGTAGCTTAGATTTCTCACATGGCTACAAGACAGAGAAGGTGGAAACTGTTACATCTTATGGCCTGGGTGTAACAGTTCAGAAGTCCCACTATTTCACTTTTTCTGCATCTTCTTGATCAAAACAGTCACAAGCTCACTCTACAGTCAAGGGAGGGGGAATAAACTGCATGCCCTGATGGACAGTACATGGGTGTTCAGGGGATATGGTGAGAACTGTTCAGCATCATCTTTGAGGTGAGCTACACATATGCCAGTCAAATGCCATCAATTGTTTAGATGACTTCTAAGCAGCTTATTTTGTTATTTTTATGATAAAGTAAGGACAAAATAGCATATCGATAATGAATTCATATTCTTATTTAAGTTATGTATCTCAAAGTCAGTTCCTGCCATATGATATTACTCTTAAGATAAACATACGTTTTTGTGGATTTAAATCAATCATAAAACGTTTAATGTGCCATATGATGTTTGTAGTAATATCTTTAGAAGATATAACAAAAATGTGTACATTTAAATTAAAAAATAGTCTTTACTCTTTACCATGGAATTAGGAACTAAAACTCTCTAAAGGAGCTTATATTGTCTCCAAGCATAAAAATGGAAATACTGATACTATGACAACACAGCCTGAATTTTCTGCTATGCGGTTGCCAGATTTATTTTTAAATGGTGTGAATCAAATCTGTGCTGAGAAGCCAACTTCAAAATATAAAAGAAAAACTGGCAATGGAAGGATTTTGCTGGTTTGGCTGAAGTGAAGCGCTCTATAGAATTTTGTTCTAGTGGAGCCTCTGACTGTGAAAATCTTTCCAACTGTAATTATCTTTGACTTGCCAAAAGGGGATTATGAACTAGTCAGTGTCGCAGGAAATATCACCTGTCCTTTGAAAGAAAATAATAAATCAAAATGGCTTTGTTCATCATGTGTGTTTAAAAGAAAAAAAAAAAAAAATGTTGATCCACTTTGGAATCTTCTCTCAATGCATGACAAAGTAGGTAAATAAATAAAGCAGAATTTTGTTGTAAATGTTTATTTTAATTCTTGCTCATCTCCAAAGAGAGAAAGGGAAATCTCCTTTCAACACATATTCAAAAAACAAAAGGAGAAAAAGGGCAAAGAGAGAGAGAGAGGTAGAGAAGAAGATTGTAAACTGAAGCTGAAGGTTGAATTCTTCTGGTCAGATAAGAAAGTTAAGAAAGATGCATTTAAATTATATTTTGTTCTTTTCACAGACAGTATAGCAAAATTTCAAGTTTAGTACAATTTCAAAATTCTAAGTGTTAGCATACTAAGTTTTCAGCAAATCAAGACAAAGTTACAAAACAAACACAATAAAGCATGTAATCATCTGTGTATTTTTGGTCTTAATCGTTTTTTTTTTTTTTTTTTGCAAAAGCAGCAGCACTTTTTAACAATTAACATTGCCTATGATGAATGCTTATCACTTCTCAAAAAGAAAGTGATGTTTCTGATTTGTCACATAGACATCATAGTTATGATAAAATTTATCTTTAAAAAGGTAATTAGCAATGTTTTTTTTTACATTTTAGTCTGAAAACGTAGAAGAACATTTCAGTGGTTGACACCACTACCATGAATCCCTTTATGTTGTTGTTTTAATCGCTTGCTGATGTTAACATCTGAAATGTTAATGAGGTAACAAATTTAGAAATAGCCATAAAGATGGAAGATAATAGATTACGACATTTCCTCTCATTAAGTCACAATAGTATGGTTTAAGAATTCAAATAAGCCAATATTTTTAAAGATATGTAGACTATTTATGGAGTGGTATTTTATTTTCTGGGAGTTCTGGTAGCATAGTGCCTAAGGCATTTGACTGCTAACCAGAAGGCTGGTGGTTCAAACCCACCAGCCACTTCTCATAAGGAAGGTGGGGCAATCTACTTCCATAGTGATACTACCTTGGAAACCCAAGGAGGGGTTGCTGAGTTGGGTCCAACTCGATGGCACATAACAACAACATTTTATTTTCTATGCATTTTCTCGTATGGTTTGGTATAGTATAAACAGCTTTTAAAATGTGATGTTTAAATCAAGAAATATTATGCTCTTCGGTTTATTTTTATTTAGTCATTTTTAATCAAATACAACGATGGGAATTTTCATTTGAATAATGAAGAAAAAGAAAATAACTCATTGTTTTCTTTTTTTTTTTTTGTTTTAATAACCCAAGCTTAATATGTAAAGGGAGCTCTGGTGGCATGGTGCGTAAGGCATTTGACTGCTAACCCGAAGGCTGGAGGTTCAAACCCACCAGCCACTCTTCAGAAGGAAGGATAGGCAATCTACTTCCATAGTGAAACTGCCTCAGAAACCCAAAGAGGGGTTGTTATCAGTTGGATCTGACTTGACAGCAGTGAGTTTGGTTTGGTTTTGGAGTATGTTAATTTTAAAATACC
The DNA here is from genome assembly GCF_000298275.1 of Orycteropus afer afer. Classification (NCBI taxonomy): domain Eukaryota; kingdom Metazoa; phylum Chordata; class Mammalia; order Tubulidentata; family Orycteropodidae; genus Orycteropus; species Orycteropus afer. Next base: position 4,296,969 of record NW_006921802.1, read on the forward strand.
AATACTTAGGTATAGTGATAGGTTATTGTTGTTGTTAGGTGCCATCAAATTGACTCTGACTCATAGCTATCCAATATACAGCAGAAAGAAACACTGCCTGCTCCTGTGCCAGCCCCAAGATCCTTGCTATACTTGAGCCCATCATTGTAGTCACTATGCCAATACATCTTGTTGAGGGCCTTCCTTTTTTATCATTGACCCTCCACTTTACCAAGCATTATATCCTTCTCTGGGAGCTCTGGTAGCATAGTGGCTAAGACACTTGCCTGCTAACCAGACAGCTAGCGGTTCAAACCCACCAGCCACTCCTCGGAAGGAAAGTTGGGCAATCCTACTTCCGTAGTGATACTGCCTCAGAAACCCAAGGAGGGGTCGCTATGAGTCGGGTTTGACTTGATGGCACATAACAACATATCCTTCTCCAGGAAATGGTCCCGTCTTACAATATGACCAAAGTAGGTGAGATGAAGTCTAACCAGTCTTGCTTCCAAGGAGCATTTTGGCTAAACTTCTTCCAGGACAGATTTGTTAGTTCTTTTAGCAGTCCATGATACTTTCAGCATTCTTTGCCAAAACCACAACTAAAAAGCATCGACTCTTCTTCCGTCTTCCTTATTCATTGTCCAGCTCTCATATGCATATGAGGAGATTGAAAATACCATGGCTTGTGTCAGGAGCATCTTAGTCTTCAAGGAGATATCTTTGCCCTTTGGCACCTGAAAGAGGTCGTTTGCAGCAGATTTGCAAAATGCTATACATCATCTGATATCTTGACTGCTTCTTCTATTGGTGTTGATTGTAGAGGCAAGATATATGAAGTCTTTGACAACTTTAATCTTTTCTCCATTTATCATGATGCTGCTTATTGGTCCAGTGGTAAGGATTTTTGTTTTCTTTATATTGAGGTATAATCCATTCTGCCAACTGTAGTCTTCAGTCTTCGTTAGCAAGTGCTTCAAGTCATCCTCACTTTCAGCAAGCAAAGTTGTGTCATCAGCTTATTGCAGGTTGTAATGAATCTTCCTCCAATCCTGATGCCACACTCTTGTTCATATAGTCCAGCTTCTTGGATTATTTGCTCAGCATACAGACTGAATAAGTATGGTGAAAGGATACAACCTTGACACACTCCCTTCTAGATTTTAAACCATGCAGTGTCCTCTTGTTCTGTTTGAACAACAAACAGCTTCTTGGTCTATGTACAGGTTCCTCATGAGCACAATTAAGTGTACTGGAATTCCTATTCTTTTCAAGGTTATCTATGTTATGTATATCTCAATGTTATGATCCACAGAATCAAATGTTTTTACATAGTCAATAAAACACAAGTAAACATCTTCCTGTTATTATTTGCTTTGAGTCAAGATCCATCTGACATCAGTAATGATATCCCTTATTCCATGTGCTCTTCTGAATCCAGCTTGCATTTCTGCAAGTTCCCTGTCAATATACTGCTACAAGCATTTTTGAAATATCTTCAGTAAGATTTTACTTGCATGTGATATTATTGATATTGTTTGATAATTTCCAGAGTCTGTTGGATAACTTCTATTTGGAATGGGCACAAATATGGATCTCTTCCAGACAGTTGACCATGTAGCTGTCTTCCAAATCTCTTGGTGTAGTTGAGTGAGCACCTTCAGTGCAGCATCTGTTTGTTGGAACATCTCAATGGGTATTCTGTCAATTCCTGCAGGCTTGTGTTAGCCACTTCCTTCAGTGCAGCTTCAATTTTTTTCCTTCAATACCATTGTTGATCATATGCCACCTCCTGAAATGGATGAACATTGATTAGGTCTTTTTGGTACAATGACTCTGTGTATTTCTTCTATATTTTGCTGTTTCCTGCATCATTCAATATATTACCCATAGAATCTCTCAGTGTTGCAACTCTAGGCTTAAATTTTTCTTCAGTTCTTTCAGCTTGAGAAATGCCAATCATGTTCTTCCTGTTTGGCTTTCCAACTCCAGATCTTTGCACATTTCATTATAATAATTGACTTTGTCTTCTTCAGCTGGCCTTTGAAACCTTGTGTTCAGCTCTTTTATCTTGTCATTTCTTCCACTTGCTTTAGCTACTCTTAATTCAAAGGCAAGTTTTAGAGTCTCTTCTGACATCCATTTTGGTCTTTTCTTCCTTTCTTGTATTTTTAATGACCTTTTGCTTTCTTCATGGATGATGCTCTTGATGTCATTCCACAATTCCTCTGGTTTTCAGTCATTGGTATTTAATGCATCAAATCCCTTCATTAGAAGGTCTCTAAATTCAGGAGGGTTATATTCAAGGTTGTATTTTGGCTCTCATGGACTTGTTTTAATGTTTTCAACTTCAACTTGAACTTTCATATGAGCAGTTGATGGTTTGTTCCACAATCAGCTCCCAGCCTTGTTCTGGCTGAAGATATTGAACTTTTCCATCATCTCTTGCCACAGATGTAGTCAATCTGATTCCTGTGTATTCCATCTGGCAAAGTCCATGTGTATAGCTATAGTTTGTGTTGTTGAAAAAAGGTATTTGCAATGAATAAATCGTTGTGATAGGTCCTAGTCTTATAATCTTGTTCTACTCTTCTCTGTTACTGAAAATTAGGATTTTTTTAATGATCATATTGTTATTTTATTGAGCTAAACCATAAAACAATGATCAGATTAGGAGACAGTTATCATTCCATTTAAGCTGAGTTGACATGAAAGAGAGACATAGGGAGAGTGAGAGAGAGAGAGAGCGATGTTTGATAAAACCCTAATACAATTTTTGCATTGTTTCACATAGCTAATATGTCTTTGTTTCTTCTTAGACTTGGATCTCCAGATATAGAGAACAATTGTTTTTAAAACTATTTAGCTTTATTATTACTGAGTTTTAGATATTAGTTTTTTAAACTTGTTATCAGCTATTATTGATTCTGGCACAGTTTCTCACTTCTCTATCATTCATCTGAGTTTTCACTGACATCAAAAAGACTCTTTCCTTTGTATTAGCCTTAGTAAGCTGGAGAGAGACAGACCTTTTGTAGATCTGATACATTTCCCATGATTTTTCAACACCTTTGAATATAATCCACACCACTGCTCATAGTACCCAGAGAGAACCCAATAAATGTTGTTGACTGACCACTTCCTATCTGGTTGGTAAATTAGGGCAAAAATCAAACATGCTTTTAGTATATTCCCCAGCTTCAATATTTTAACTTCTCAGTGGAGTTAAGTGTAGTTAGAAATGGTGTAAGACATTTCAATTATTTTTCCAAAAGAACTTGAGAACTGTAAGCATATGTAGATATAGGGCAGAAAGTAAGAAAAGTGGTGATGCTTCAAAATCAAATTATCAGTTGTTTTTCTTTCAGTTTCTGACTCAGGTTTAAGGAATTAAGATTAATTTTTGAAATGTCCTTACACATGGAAAATACATAGTATAATCGTGCCTGACAATAGCAGGCATTTTTAAAGGATATATCATTCTTTATCAATTTTGACATTTTGAAAAATTTCATTCTACTAATTATAAAATTTCCTTAACTTCACTGAAACCTATAATCTGTGTTTTATGTCCAATAAGATATGGAATAAATAAATAATTGAAATTTAAATCTAAATCATCAAATTACTGTAAGCTTAGACATTGCTGACATGACAAATTTAAATACAGCACTAGTAAGTGATAAGACAAAACATGAAGGGATTATACTTTGTATGATGTCTTTATTTTATCATTCCCTTTGTATGAAACAATCTAAACTTAAAAAGGTAAAAGACTCACCTAAAAAGAAGAGAAAAACTGCTTAAATATGAGAGATTGCATCAAGTTGGTAACTTGACATCACACTTGAGAAAAACAGGTGAAAAATTAATTTTTTAAAAATTAAATGAAATTTGTGTGTGTATGCAGCTGCAGTAAATATTTGTTTATTAATAAGCTACTAATCACCTCCATGCAAAACAACTAACATTTCTATTATGACTGATGAGTGGAATAAGGCCATTTTGGGGGTTATTTTCTTCTAATTTTCTCTCATATCCCTTTTTCTCTTGGTTACATCAGTTCACTTCCCATTCACTCTCAGAAGTCTAGTGAAGTGGCATCATAACTCTAGAACAAAGATAAGTCTTCAAAGTAGCATGCTAATGTTGACAACCACCACCTGTCTTTCAGTGTGTCATATTGTGGTGGTTTGCACTGTAGCTCTGCTGTGCAAGCTTACACTGTGCCACTCATATTTCAAATACCAGCAGGGTTACACATGGTGGGTAGGTTTCAGTGGAACTCTCAGTCTAAGAGGCTTGGAAGAAGGGCCTACTTCCAAAAAATTAGTCAATGGAAACCTTATGGATCATAACAGAATATTGTCCCACATAGCATGTGAAGATAAAATCTCAGATTGGAAGGTATTCAAAATACACATTGGATGCAACAATGGACTCAAGTATACCAACTACATTGGTTTGTGCAGGACTGGGCAATGTTTCATTCTGCTGTGTATGGGGTAACCATGAGTCAGAGATAATTCTATGGAAATTAATAACAACAAGAAGCATTGTAAATACTATGTATCTATATAAATCACCTTGAGTAATTAATAAAGATATATGTGTCTGAGAACTGGATGCTTACTTACAGTTCATTTTCTTACACTAAGTTGCCAAAAGTGTTTTCTTCTGCACCTGATATTAATATTCCAATTATAACAAATTTCTAAATGTTTAATAATGTACTTAGAACTGTGTTTGGAGTCTTTTGAAGCCACACGTAAGGATCAGCACTTCTAATAAAAAGAAAATTTTCCACCCCTCTATAAATTGCCAGATACTTTCAACTTTGCCATCCATTTTCACAACTAATCTTCCCATTAATACGTAGACAGCATTGATACACAAATTACAGTAGCATCAACAACACCTGGGAATCAGTTAGAAATGCAGAATTACGGGATCAGAATCTGTATTTTAAAAAGATCCTTAGGTGATTCATGGCCAGAATAAAGGTTGAGAAGCATTCACCTACATGTTTACTACATCTTAAATGATAAAGCAATTCAGGCTTAGCCCTTTGTTCTCTTCTTTGTACTTACCAACCAAACAAACAAATGCTACCTTGAGTCGGATTCAACTCATAATGACCCCTCCTTGGATTTCTGAGGCAGTGTCACTATGGAAGTAGATTGCCCA
>NW_006921802.1:4342176-4359364 GCF_000298275.1 Orycteropus afer afer
AGATTATCTTCTGTGTCTGTGTTAATTGGTTTCCCTTTTCTTTGTTGAAGAGGGTCTGTGCAATCCTTCTGCCTAGTCCGCCATCTTGCTGGAACCTCCTAATATTATTGAGATGTCCTTAGGTATACATTGTTCTAAATGTTTTATACTTACTTTCTTAAGTCTCAAAGCAACCCATTTGACACTACTATTACCTCTACAACAGGTACAGATGTCATAGATACCATAATCATCACCATACTAAATATGAAGAAAGGGAAGTATAGAGAGGTTACTCAACATTCAGAGTCTCCCAATTACCAAGTAGTCAAGTCCAGATTGAAATGCAGATTTTGTTATGTCAGAGCCCATTCACAGAGTTATTGTTGCAATGATTATTTGTAAAGATCAGTACTACTGTTCATTATAGACTCTTCTTCTGAAGACTCTGGTTGAATACTGATAACATAATTACACCATGAGTTAATTTTATCCCAGTTACAAAAACTCCCTTAGTTTTGAGATTTGAAAAGCAAATGTTGTGGTCTGGGGCCATGCTTAACCCCACCTATTTTGAGTAAGATTCCTTACTATCTTTCCTTATAATGTTGTAATTTATTAAATTCTGACAACTGTCTTGAGTTTCATAAAAGTTGGTAGTAATCGTGTATTTTGACAACTGAAGAATATCACTAGTGACTGAATGGTCATAGGCACTATCCTCATTAAGTTTGGCCCACAATTCGTCCCCCACACTCCTTTCAAGTTGCTCTCAATAGTGGGAGGAATTTCTTACCAGAATCAACCACCAGATAGGTCAATGGATTTTGTAATGTGCTTTTCTGGACAATTTAGTATAAATTTCTAGAGATGTCATAGTGATATTTTTCCTTCTACATCAAGTTTTCTTATGCAAAATGTTATGTTAAATATTGTACTCTTGATAAATCACATATTATAAAAAATTTCAAAAAATAAAAAAGGCTTTTATCAAAGAACTAATCACTTACAAATACAGATCTATCTTTAGAAGTGAGCAGGGAGATAACAGAACTATCAAATGCACTTATTTATTGACATTTTATTTCCAAAGATATTGACTGAGTCATCTCAAACAAAGTTAATGAGGACAGTGGTATGTCCAAACACTCTTACAGGATTATATGTGCCACAGTTTTACTGTGTGAATCCTATAATATTTGGATGTAATATTGTTGGTTCTGTATTGTTGGTGAATTGAGAATGAGTTTTTATAGATTCAAATTTTCCAGAAATATTACTAGGACTGTAAGATGGTATCTCCAGCCATGTTATTTGTTCTTTTGTCTATAAATTTGTCCTTCATTTATGAGAGACTATTGCTTGTGTTCAGAGTCCAGTTAAAGCAACAACCATAAAATATTATGAATCTATGATCCAGAGAGGTAGATGGATGAGACAGACCAATGAATCTCATAAACAACATCTAGCCCTCTCTGTATGTACTAATTTTGTCATTGTCAAAAAATGTATCATGAAAGAAAACAATCATCCTCTTCTCTTCTCTTCCCCCAACCTCCTGCAAAGTAACCTTATGACAACATGCTTCAATTCTTATAGCTGTCCCATATATTCCAGATACTAGCTGAGGTTTTCCAGCCTCTTGAAATGTGAATAAGATTGGCTCAAAACCCCTTCTTGATGGGAAGGAAAATGTGAGCAAGGTGACATTTCTACATGAAGTTATCACTTCATTTGGATTAGTGCAGTCAGTGAAGAGTTTCACATGCATCTTGTTTCTATTCTGTACACACGACAAATCAGACATGAAACATTTTCTTCCTCAAATTCCACAAGAACCTCATCACCTTGTATTTCCAAATGATGTCTAAATCAAGAGTTAAGAATCAGTTAATCAAGTGAAGAAGTGGAGGGTTGGGGCATCCGAGGAGGAAAAACTACATGTGGCAAAATCTTGAACTAAGTTAGAGCATGGCATATTCTGGATGTGAAAGAACCTTGACTTAGATTCATATTTCTCCTTTTGGAGAAAAGGCCGAGTGTCTCTATACTCTTCACTTTTAATATACCACACAACAGCTATGAATTTCTGTGTTGTTGTTAGATGCTGTTGAGTTGGCTCTGACTCATAGCAACCCTATGTACAACAGAGCAAAACACTGCCAAGTCCTGCACCAGCTTCACAATCCTTGCTATACCTGAACCCGTCATTGCAGCCACTGCATCAATCGATCTCGTTGAGGGTCTTCTCCTTTTTCACTGACCTTCTACTTTACCAAGCATGATATCTTTCTCCAGGGAATGGTCCATTTTGACAACATGACCAAAGTAGGTGAGACAAAGTCTGGCTGTTCTCTCTTCTAAGGAGCAGTCTGGGTGCAACTCTTCAAGTACAGATTTTTTCACAAATAATCTGAGAAACTGGACTATATGAAGGAGACCACAGCATCAGGATTGCAGGAAAACTCATTACCAACCTGTGATATACAGATGACACAACCTTGCTTGCTGAAAGTGAAGATGACTTCAAGACCTTACTGATGAGGATTAAAGACTACAGTCTGCAGTGTGGATTACACCTCAACATAAAGAAAACAAAAATCCTCACAACCAGATCAATAAGCATCATCATGATAAACAGAGAAAAGACTGAAGTTGTCAAAGATTTCATATTACTTCGTTCCATGATCAACACCAATGGAAACAGCAGTCAAGAAATCAGATGACATATTGCCCTGGACAAATCTGCTGCAGAAGACCTCTTTATAGGACAGAAGAGCAAAGATGTCTCTTTGAAGATTAAGGTGTGCCTAACCCAAGCCATGGTGTTTTCAATGACCTCATATACATGTGAAAGCTGGTCAATGAATAAGGAAGACCAAAAAAGAGTTAATGCTTTTGGGTTGTGGTGTTGGCAAAGAATATTGAAAATACCATGGATTGCCAGAAGAACTTTCCTGGAAGAACTGCAGTCACAGAATGTGCTCCTTGGAAGTGAGAATGGCTAGACTTTGTGTCCCCTACTTTGCTCATGTTGTCAGAAGGGACCATTCCCTGGAGAAGGATATTATGTTTGGTAAAGTGAAAGGTCAAAGAAAAAGGAGAAGGTTCTCAATGACACAGTGACACATTGGCTGGAACCGTGGGCTCAGGTATAGCAAGGATTGTGAGGCGGGCGCAGGACCAAGCAGTGTTTCTTTCTGTTGTACATAAGGTCACTATGAGTTAGAGCTGACTCGATGGCATCTAACAACAACAACAGAAATTTTTGGTTGTTCCTCTTTTTACTCTTTAAATTTGCATAGTGCTTTACCACTAAGGGAGCTCTGGTAGCATAGTGCCTAAGGCACTTGACTGCCAACCAGAAGGCTGGCGGTTCAAACCCACCAGCCACTCCTCGGAAGGAAGGTTGGGCAATCTACTTCCGTAGTTATACTGCCTTGGAAACCCAAGGAGGAGTCGCTATGAGTCTGGGCCAACTCAGCAGCACACAACAAGAACAACAACAACCTCTTTTTACTCTTTAAATTTGCATAGTGCTTTACCGTTTTCAAAGCATTCCTTACTTTCTTATTTGAAACTGTCATCAAAGATAGCAGGAAGTAATCTCTTTTCTAGAACAATTTATGGGTTTCAGTAAAAAAATTAACTATAGAAGTTAATGAAATAGAGAATATTTTTAAAATAATTGAGTTTTCCAAAAAGCAAAAGAAAGCAGTTTTTCAAAAAACGAAGCATTTTTTTTTCTTATGCTGAGATTACAAGAAACTACAGTTGAGAACAAAAGTTTATATATTTGTAACACTTGGAAAAGAATAGAGTTTATAAGACTTTTAAAAGTAATTGTTACACTGTTATAAAATTTTTATAAACATCAGCTCTCACTTTTCACTTTCATACACTATCACTTTGCTCTGATGATAGTTATTGAGGTGTGAGAGTTCCTGCAATTATATTTCGAAAAGTTTCAGGCAGTAGGTTCTAGGCTTCCCCAAGCTTTGCAAGGACACAGTTAGGAGCTTGACAGCACATACTTGAAATATAAAATTGAACATAGGCTTTGTTGACTTGTTAGTGAAGGGTCCAGGTGGAGTTGATCTATTTAGGGCAATTATAAATGTATGGGTCAGCACTATGGGAGAGAAGGATTTTTGTAAGCCTGAGAAGTGATGTGTTCTCCCCATCTGACCTGCCTAATGATAGCAGGCCAAGCGTCTCTCTGGAAAGGCCAGTTCCTCATTCCTCTCTGTGACCCCTTTCTGTCTGTGCTTCTTGGTTATTAGACTTGCTTATTTTGTAATATTCAGAGAATCAATAGTTTTCTTCTCCCTTCCTTTTCTCCACAGAAACTTCCTTTTCTCAAAAGTACTCACAAACTTTTCTCTATGTCTTAGTAATCACAAAGCTCAACACACTTCCTGCTAGTTGAATAAGCTCTATTCAATGTAAACAAATTAAAGTGAAATAAGTGAAATGCTTTAACATTTTCAATGGTCATTAAAACTCTGAAAAACAGTAGCATAGACTTTTTCCCTTAGAAATAAAACTTCATCAACAGATTAGGTTTACAGGGGAAAGGAGGGGAAGGAAGGGAAAATTACTGAATAGTTAGAAGAAATATGTTGATTCCAGTAAAGGAAAAGGGAAACAAAAAAATGTGTTACCAGCACAAATTTCTAAGGAAAAGGAAGGCACAGAGAGGTGCAGAGGTTCACAAGAGGAACAGACAACAAAGGTAAATAATATTACATACATAATATTGAACTATCAATAATAACAAACACAAATCTACGGGTGGATACATAGGTAAACAGGCAAGAAGATCATGTATGGATAAGTGAATGGGAATATACTCATGACCATACAGAGGTCTGGCAGATGGTATTTCCATATATATATTTGCATGTTATAAAAATCTCCATATACATTATAGAGCTAACAGAGGACAAAATTAAGATAACTTTTTAGCACAATCAAGCATCTTGAGGCAGCGAGTTACTGGGCCTATGAGCTTGGGACCACAGTCTCAGGGGACATCAAGCTCAACTGGCACAACAGAGCACACAGATGTTGTTGTAGTTATATGCCGTGGAGTTGTACCCGACTCATAGCGACCCCTCCTTGGGTTTCCGAGGCAGTATCACTATGGAAGTAGATTGCCCCATCTTCCTTCCAAGGAGTGTTCCATATCCTACCTTGGTGAGTAGTGATAGGGGCCTTAAAAGCTTGTGAGTGACCATGGAAGATGCTCTTTAAAACTTTGAAGAGGTCTTTTCAGCAGTTTTACCCAGTTCAATGTTATTGTTGTTATTGTTATGTCCATCAAGTCGGCCCTGACTCATAGCGACCCCTCCTTGGGTTTCCGAGGCAGTATCACTACAGAAGTAGATCGCCCAACCTTCCTTCCAAGGGCTGACTGGTGGGCTTGAACTGCCAGCCTTCTGGTTAGCAGTCAAGTTCCTTAGGCGCTATGCCACCAGAGCTCCCACCCAGTTCAATACATCATGTGATTCTTAACTACTGCTTCCATGGATGGTGACTGTGGATCAAGTAAAATGAAATCTCTGAGAGCTTAAATATTTTATCCATTTATTGTGATGTTGCTTATTAGTGAAGTGTGAGGATTTTATTATTATTATTATTATTAATGTTGTAGTGTATTCCATACTGAAGACTGTAGCATTTGATCGTCATCAATAAATACTTTAAGTGATCTTAACTTTCAACAAGCGAAGTTGCTTTATCTTCATGTCATGGGTTAGTAATGAGTTTCTCCCATCCTGATGCTTCAATCTTCTTCATATAGTTTCACTTTTTGGGTTGTTTGCTCACCACACAGATTGAGTAAGTATGTTGAAAGGATATGACAAACACCTTTCCTTATTTTAAACCATGCAACACAAGCTTGTTCTATTCGAAGGACAGCCTTTTGATTTATGTACAGGTTCTACACGAGCACAATTAAGTGTTCTGGAATTCCCATTCTTTGCGATGTCATCCATAATTTGTTATGATACACACGATTGAATGCCTTTGCATAGCCAATAAAACACAGGTAAACATCATTCTGGTATTCTTTGCTTTCACCCAAGATCCATCTGACATCAGCAATGATATCCCTTGTTCCATACCCTCTTCTGAATCCTGCTGGAATTTATGGCAGCTCCCTGTCAATATACTGCTGCAACCAGTTCTGAATTATCTTCAGCAAAAGTTTGCTTGCATGTGATATTAATGATATTGTTTGGTAATTTCCACATTCGTTGGCTCACTTTTCTTGGGAATGGATACTAATATGGATCTCTTTCACTCAGTTGGCCAGGTATTTGTCTCCCAACTTTCTTGACATAAACAAATGAGCATATCCGGCACCGGATACCCTTAAATGAGTATTTATCAATTCCTGGAGCTTTGTTTTTCACAAATTCCATCATTGCTGCTTGGACTTCTTCCTTCAATACCATTGAGTTTGGATCATATGCTACCTCCTGAAATGGTTGAATATCAGCCAATTCATTTTGGTATAGTGACTGTGTATTCCTTCCATCTTCTTTTGATGCCTCCTGCATTGTTCAGTATTTTGCCCATAAAAAAAAAAAAAAAAAAGAAAAAAACTAAACCAAACACACTGCCATTGAGTCAATTCCAAATCATAACTATCCCCCTTGGGCTTACAAAGCAATACATCTCAACAGAAGTGGATTGCCAAGTCTTCCTTCCATGGAGTAGCTGGTAGGGTTGATCTAGCAACATTCTTCTAACTCTAGGCCTTTGCTCATTTCATTATAATACTTTACTTTGTCTTCTTGAGTAGCCCTTTGAAATCTCCCCTTCATCTCTTTTTATTTCATTTCTTCCATTCGTTTAGCTACTATCAATTCAATCAATTCAAGAGTAAGTTTCAGAGTCTCTTCTGACTTCCATTTTAGCCTTTTCTTGTGCAATAGAAAAAAACATATATAAATCAGTGTCCTTAGACTGAGTCCCATTATTTGCAGAGAAGAAATGGAACTCAAAACTCCTGCGGAAGACCAAGTTTGTCTCTACTATTTTTATAAAAATATCAATTTGCAGAAAATATCAAATTTCCTTGTGGGAGTAAAGTAGCACAGGATTCAATTATTTGGCTTTGAAGAAGATTAGCTTTTAACCACTGTAGATATAGCATGGGCTGTGGATCTGAGAGTTGGCTCAGCAGTACCAGTCATTGTCATGTGAGTTAACAGGAGCTTAGTGAGATTACCAGCCCCTCTAAGCCACAATATTTTCAGTTGCAGAGTGATTTTCATAAAAATGACTTTCTCATATGTTGTTATAAGGCCTAAAAGAGAAATAAATACAGATGGATCCCTGATGGTGTAATGTTTAAGTGTCTGACTGATAATCATAATGTCAGCTGTTCAAACCCACCAGCCTCTCTGAGGGCAAAAAGACATGGTGATCTTCCTTGTAAGGACTTCAGCCAGGAAACCTCATGAGGCAATTCTACTCTGTTCTTAGGATCAATATGAGTTGGAATAGACCCATTGGCACACAACAACAACAGCACACACACACATACACACACATATAAAAGCTCACTGGATAAATTACATGAAAAGTGTTCAATTAATAAAAAAATATATTTTTTTTATTGTTGGTTTGGACCTATTTAAGTCTCTTCTGTTCTCTAATATGTTGTTGTTGTTGTTATGTTCCATCAAGTCAGAACCAACTCATAGTGACCCCTCCTTGGGTTTCTGAGTTAGTATCACTATGGAAGTAGATTGCCCCATCTTCCTTCCGAGGAGTGGCTGATGGGTTTGAACCACCAGCCTTCTGGTTAGCAGTCAAGTTCTCTAATACAGATACCTTGATTAGTTCCCTGGAGCAGAGCTGAGCCACAGTTTCAATGGGTGTTAACTTCTAATTAATCAAATATTTGACAAACATATTCCCAATTCCATCAACATATCTATTATTATAATGTTGTGGAGAGCAGGGCCTGAGTCTTCTTCTTTTTAATAATGTTAGCACCTAGTATAGTGCTGAAAACAGTAGAGAGCACAATGTTTACTGACTTGAACTGATATGACATGCTGGATAATAAAGCTTTTTTTTTTTTTTTAAATTGTTCTTTGGGTGCAAATTTATAAAGCAAAATTTGTTTTATGTTCAAAAGTTCATGTACATTTGATTTCATGCTCCAATTACAATCCCCAAGAATAACAAAGTCTCCTCTCCTTCCATGCCCCCCCCCAACCCTTCACTCCTATCTCTCCAACTTTCCCCCTATGTTAATTCTGTCCCTCTGGGTAGTTTTGTAGCCAAGTGCATGTGTAAGATTATCTCCAGCTAAATCTATCCTTGGTCTAGGGTATATTCCTGTTTGATGACCCCTACCTGATCTTCTCACTTGTCTATGCATTTATCTATAGCCTGGTGTTTCGTGTTAGTGGTAATGCAGTATTGTGCATATACTATTATTTGCCTCTGTTGTCTATATATACACATTCTGTGTCTTGTGTGCACATTTTAGTGTCCTTCCTTTCCCCAATGTCATCATGCTGGTCACAGACTCTTTCCATATCCCTCCCCTCACCCAAATCAACAAGTGACCCCCAACTAGTCCGAAATTCTCCCTCTCCTTCCCTCCCAGCCTTAGTAACCTACAAAGTGAGTTCCCTTCCCTAAGTAAACCCATCCTTGACTTTTTTAAAATAATGGGTTCATACAATTTGTCCTTCTGCAATTGACTTATTTCATTCAGAATAATTCCTGTAAATTAATGCATATTCTGGGATGATTCACATATTCTTCATTATTCTTTAATGTAGCATAGTATTCCATTGTGTGAGTGCACCATAATTTGGTTACCCACTCTTCTGTTGATGGGCATTTAGGTTGTTTCCATCTCTTTGCTATAATGAATTGTGTTGCAATGAACATGGGTGTGCATATGTCTATTCATGTCCTGTCTCTCACCTCTTTAAGATATATTCCTTGTAATGGAAGAAAAAAACATATGATCATATCAGAAAAGGCATTAGATAAAATCCAACACCTGTTCCTGTTCAGAACTCTCAGCTATTAAAATAGGGATAGAAGGGAAAATCCTCAATATAATAAAAGGCATATATGCAAAGTCAACAGCCAATATTATTGTTAATGGTGAAAGACTCAAAACATTCTCCTTGGAAATGGGAACCAGACAAGAATGCCCTCTATCTCCACTTCTATTTAACATTGTATTGGAAGTCCTAGACAGGGCAATAAGGCAAGAAAGAGAAATAAAAGACATCAAATTAGGAAAAGGGAAGTAAAGCTATTTCTATTTGCAAATGACATGATCTTATACATAAAAATCCAAGAGACTCAGAAAAAAAAAATACTGCAAAGTGGCAAGATACAAGGTCAACATATAAAAATAGGTTGGATTCTTCTACATCAACAAACAGACCTCTGAAAAGGAAAACAATACCATTTACAACAGCTACCAAAAAGATAAAATATTTTGGAATAATTCTTACCAGAGGCACCAAAGACCTATACAAAGAAGACTACAAAACATTACTATGAGAAACTACAAAGGATCTACATAAGTAGAAGAACCTGCAGGAAGACTGAATATTGTGAAAATGTCAACATTAACCAAATATTCTTGGGTAATATTAAAAAATATTTTTAAAAAAATATTTTAAAAATATTTCTGAGATTAGGGAGTGTGAGACTTCCCACTTTGCTTTTCTTCTTCAGCATCTCCCCAATCTCAATAATAATATTATTAAATAATATAATTAAAAATATACACATTTTTAAATGTGTAAATCACATCTCCATATTTAATGCAATCCTGTTCCAGATACCATCAACATTTTTTAAGGACATGGAAAAAGCAATTATTAATTTCATATGGAAAGGAAAGAGACCTGGGATAAGCAAAGCACTGCTGAAGAAGAAAAGCAAAGTGGGAGGTCTCACACTCCCCCATCTTAAAATTTACTATACAGCCACAGTAGTTAAAACAGTGTGGTATTGGTACAGTGATAGGCACATAGACTAATGGAACAGAATAAAAAATCCAGAAATATACCCATCTATCTGCTACCTTTGACAAAGGACAAAAGCCCATTAAATGGGAGAGAGAGAGTCTCTTTAACAAATGGTACTGGCAAAATTGTATATTCACTTGCCAAAAAATAAAAGAAGACCTATACCCCATCCCATCAAAAACAAACAAGTTGGATCAAAGACCTAAATGTAAAACCCAAAACTATAGAACTCATCAAGGATAAAAGAGGTGCAAATGTGGGGCTTTTATTTATGGTATAAATAGACTATCAAGCATAACCTAAAATGCACAGACAGTGGAAGAGAAGCTAGATGACTGGGATCTTTTAAAAATTAAATTATTATGTGCAATAAAAGACTTCTCCAAAAGGATAGGTAAAAAGAGAACTTACAGATTTGGAAAAAAAAAAATATTTAGCTATGACATATCTGTCAAAGGACTTATCACCAAAATTTATGGAGAACACCTTGACACCCAAAAGACAACAATCCAATTCAAAAATGTACAAGGAACATGAATAGATACTTCATTAAAGATGATATATTGATGGCCAAAAAACACATGAGGAAATACTCACGATCATTAGATACAAGTCAAAACAACAATGAGATGTCATCTCACCCCAGCAATAATAGTAAAGTTCAACAAGACAGGAAACAACAAATGGTGGTGAGGTTGTGGTGAAATTGGAACTCTCATACACTGCTGGTTGTTGTTGTTGTTGTTAGGTGCCATCGAGTTGTGTCCGACTCATAGCAACCCCATGCACAGCAGAACAAAACACTGCCCGATCCCGCACCAGCTCCACGATTCCTGCTATACTTGAGCCCATCATGGCAGCCACTGTATCAATCCATCTCATTGAAGGCCTCCCCCTCTTTCATGGATCCTCCAGCCTACCAAGCATGACATCCTTCTCCAAGGAATGGTCACTTCTCAATACAAAGAAAACAAAAATCCTCACAACTGGACGCAGGAGCAGCATCACAATAAATGGAGAGAAGATTGAGGTTGTCAAAGAATTCACATTGCTTGGTTCTACAATCGATGTCCATGGAAGCAGCAGTCAGGACATTAGACGACGTGTAGCATTGGGAAAGTCAACCGCAAAGGAACACTGCTGGTGGGACTGGAAAATGCTACAACCATTGTGGAAAATGGTATGGCATTTCCTTTAAAAATTGAAAATAAGGAATACCATTTCACCCAGAAATTCCATTACTAGGAATATAATAAAGCTTTTGTTGTTGTTGTTGTTGTTATGTGCCGTCGAGTCAGCCCTGACTCATAGCGACCCCTCCTTGGGTTTCCGAGGCAGTATCACTACGGAAGTAGGATTGCCCAACCTTCCTTCCGAGGAGTGGCTAGTGGGTTTGAACCGCCAGCCTTCTGGTTAGCAGTCAAGTGCCTTAGCCACTACGCTACGAGAGCTCCCAATAAAGCTTTTAGAGAGCAGAAAATCTGAGGTTGAACAACTGCACATAAACATTATTTTTATTATCTATGAATAAAATTAATTCTAGATGAAAACTGAAAGTAACTAATCAGGAATGACAGATCATGTATATTATTCTTCAGACATATTTAGTTGTTTGTCATGTAGCTATTAGTTAACATTTATTATTATTAATTCAGAACAATGTCATTTTTCTTTTTGTTATTGATGGAAAATAAATTTTGTGAGGCTTTCCCTAATGCTATTCATGGTCCTCTATGTGCCTGACTTGAGTTTTTGAATATTGAAATTTTATTTAGAAACAGTACATATGGGGAAGAATTTAGAAAGGGCACAGAGAAATTAGAGGCATAGAACAACAATCCTAGGTTGTTTCTCCTTTTTTTTTTTTTTTTTTCATTTTCCCTGTGGAATTTTTTCAGAAATTATTTATTTAGGTTGTATTGTACAGATTTCACTAGATAGATTTTAGATTCATCAAAAAAAGAATTGTGACTGACCTTCCACAATTTCATAAATTTAATTTGGCAATTTCATTAAGGTGATTAAAATAAATTATAATATACATTTCTTGTTAAGAAATGTTTATTATATTTATATTTAACAATCATGCATTGATTAGCATTTTGTTCTATCAGATAGATATGACCTTCAACTTGCTGATGCAGCTTTTGCTTTTCCTGTGTTAATTTATGAATAATTTACATTTCGTCCATGGGCATTTTACAGTACACAGTGACATGGATATTTTGATAAGCTGCTAATTAACAATTTTATCAGCAACCTCTTCTCAATACAGAGCAGGTACCCTGCCTTAGGAACTTTGTGTTTTTAATTATGCCTAATATAGTGCTTTGCAAGAGGTCCTAAAGGACAAAATATTTAGGAATTCTTAACTTCTATAAATGACATGATAAATGTTCTGAAGGTCAATTCAAGTGCTTTCTGTAGAAAACTAATACTTCATTCTCTTCTTCCTATAAGCATCTATTAAACTGTTTACTATTCTGTGCATGTGGGCTGTGTTTCTTAACTGATGATTTCAAATTTAAAAAATTGTCAACCAAAGACAATTTTTTTTTGCAATAGGGAAATGTATAAATCACATGTACACACCAAAGAAAGTGCAATTCAACCACAAATCTCTATGAAAGTGCTTATAATAAGAGACATAGAAATATTTCTTTAAAAATGAAATAGTTTACTATCACCTAATTGGAAAATATTTTAAAAATTGAGAAAGACCTATCTTAAGGATGGAAAGCCATTCAATAGAATGGGAGTTGTCATACTCTTTTGATGAAAGTGGACAGTAGTATTAACCTTTAGATAGTAATTTGGCATTATGTACTATTCTTTCCCAAATTATGAATATCTTTTGAACTGATAACACAATTAGGAAATATGTTCTAAGGAAATAATCCTAAATTCAAAAGTGCTTCATTGGAAAAAATGTTCGTAAAAATATTATTTATGCTAGAAAAAATTTTAAACCTGGAAGTGAGTCCAAGAAGGCAGATTAACAGACACACTACCCAGACCCTCTACAACAAAGATTCGATAAAACAAGGATAACAGCACTAGATAAATCCAGGATCCCAGAACTTCAAAGGAAAGGATAAAGAAGTAGATCAAATACAAATGAGAGGAAGAGACTGAATGAAAATGGCAGACAAGTAGCAATAAAATGCTAACCAGCACAGTGTAGCCATTTTTAATTATTGCAAGCAGCCTTCTGATAGCAGTAGGTACCATATAAACAGATGTACTTGTCTAGGACTGTACCAGCACTCACATCTGTGATCAGATAACCAGAGAGGCATGTCTTCCCCTCTTACCTTGCACAACCTCCCAGTAACCAGAAATGTGGCTCTCTTCACCCCTCTTGCAGCTAGTCAAACTCCTCCCTGTCAGTACTGGACTATTTAAAAAAAAAAAAAAAAAAAATCTGCTTATTTCTTCTGTCCTTCCATACTTCTGGAAGAGCAGGAGCCCCTTTCCTGCTGCCCATGCATTTAGTAGAGCCTGTCCTCACCCCTCCTCAGTCAAACATGTGTTTTCTGGTGCAAGTGTGTTTGGTGGCTGTGTTGCTTTTCTTCTTTCCTCCCTTTTTCTTCTGTTTTCATTCTCCACAGTCCTTCTCTCTTCTTCTTGTTTTCCTTGTCTTTATTTTCTTTCACTTTTTTCCTCTTCATCCATTTTTTCTTCTCATCTTCTTTTCTTTCTTTTTATTCCTGCCCCCACATCCATGGTCAGCAGCACCGCCCTTCAGTGGACTGCAATTTGAGCTCTCACAGAGTGAGCTCTGCATTTCTACTGCAGCTTTTCACAGCTGTGGTAAGTAAGGTTAGGTGTCAACTTGAGTGGGCCTGGTTTTGAATGGCTGGGGAGCTGGATATAGTGATTTCCCCATGATGAGACTGGTAATCCACTCCATGGTGGAATCTACTATGAGCAGCTGAGCAGCTATCTTAGGGATGTGGTCTGCTTTCAGTACATAAGAAGAATCTTTGAGAAATATCTCTGAACTTTTGGGCACATCTGGATCCCACATTTGGCTAAGTCTTCATTTCAGTGGCTAGCCATGTTGTTGGCCAATGTTGAAAATGTTCCTGGACTTGGATTAGTAGCCTGGTGTGTTGCTTGATAATCTTTGGACTATGCCATTTTACTTGTTGACCTTGGGTTTTTCAGCCTCAGCAGCCAGCAGCTGCCTGAATTAAGAGATCTCTCCAACTCCAGTGCGCTGGGTACAAGAGCTGAATTCCAAGGTTGAGGGGTCTTCACCCAGCCCCTAGAATTGGCACTTTGAACTCAGACGTCCAGCCTCCTGTACTGTAAGAGAATAAATTCCTGTTTGTTAAAACCATACATTTGTGGTATGTCTGTTATAGCAGCCCTAGAAAACCAAACAGCAGCTAGCTCTTGCAGCAGTTTTTCTTCTCCCTCTACACAATAATTTATTTCTTCTCCTTTTTTTCGGATCCAGCTGAGTGAGTCCCTTATCCCCCATCACCTATGCATTCAGTAGTGCTGCACTGACCCTCCATATTCAGTGGTGCATGCTCCCACTGAGTTGATGCCACATTTCTACCACAGCCATGTTTGGTGGCTATCACTTGCCACTTGGTTGTTCTTATTGTTATTTGTTTGTTTTTCTTCCTCTTCTATTTTTCATTTTCTTTTATCCTATGTTCTTTCTTCTTAGATCTCCCCCATCCCATTTGTTTAGTTTTACTTTTTAAAGAATATTTCCCTTTGTTTTTACTCTCCCCCTCCTTTTTTTTTTTTTCTTTCTATCTTTCCCCAGTGGTTGTGAGCCAGTGACCTTTCCAAATTATACCCAACAACGCCTGCTGCCCTCCCCACCCCAGTAGGCAAGGGTCAGCACCTGCTCCAGCACTACTGGACCAATAACAGACAGCGGACAACACTCACCAAGCATTCCCTCAGGTGCTCTGCACAGTGATCAGAGAGACTCATGCCCAGACTCCAACCTACAAGCAAATCTTCCCAGAGACAGGTGATGAGTGTCCCAGTACTTCCAAACTAGCAGCCAGAGTTACATGACTGTCCCTTTGCCTGAATATATTAAAATAGGACAAAACAAAAATCAGGGTAAAGCAAACCAACATATAATCAACAAATTAATACAATAATACTATAGTGTCTCAGAGACAATAGACTACTTCAAATCACACCAAAACAATAAGACATGTTACCCCAAACAAGGGAGCAAAGTGCAGGGCCAGAAAGTCTTCCAGAGGAGGAAATGCTTGAGATTACCCAATAAAGAATTCAAAAGAATTATATTTAGATGCCTTCAACATATTGAGAGAAGGCTCAGAGAATCCACAGACAAAATCAAGGAAAACACGGACAAAACTCTGGAAGAATTTAAATTAAATAAATGAAAAATACAAGAATAAACTGGCAAAATAAATGGAAAATTAGAAACCATATAAGAACAGCATATAGAACCCTAAAAGATGAATACTAAAATTTCAGAAATGAGTAACACATTGGAAGGACAAAGGAGTAGAATTGAATTAGTGGAACACAGAATTAATGAGATGAATGACAAATTTCTCAACACCAATTTGTTGGAGAAAATAAGAATTAAACAAAATAAAGAAAGCTTAAGATTCAATTGGGATACCATGAGGACTAATTTATATGTAATTGAAAATCCAGGACAGGAAGAGACAAAATAAATCACCAAGAAAACTGTCAACAATTTGTTGGGAAAAACTTCCCTAATATCATGACAGATGAGAAGGTATCCATTAAAGAAGTTCAATAAACCCCAAATAGAATAGACTCCAAAAGAAAATCACCAAGATGAATCATAATCTACTTTGCCAAAATAATAGACAACAAAAGTATCTTGAAAGCAGTTTGGGAAAACAAAAAATAACCTACAAAAGAGAATCAATAAGAGTAACCTCTGATTTCTCAGAAAAAACCATGCATGCAAGGTGACAATGGGATGACATATATAAAATGTTAAAAGAGAAAGAAAATGCTAACCAAGAATTTTATATCCAGCAAAATTGTCTCTCAAATACAATGGTGAAATTAGGACTTTCTCAGAATAACAAAAATTAAGAGTGTTTGCAAAAAACAGATGAACTATACAAGAAATGCTACAGGGATTCTTCCAGACAGAGAAGCACCAATGGTAGACAACTGGAAACTAAGACATATGGCAATATCAGCTGGAAATCAACCTAGAAATAGAAATATCAAAAATAAAACAAATCTACAAGATGGAAAATAGAACTATGAATCAAAAAGAGGGAATAAGTGCTATAGTTACAAAATTCCAAATGGAGAGTAAGTCAAAGTGATATCAAGACAGAATAGACTGTTCTTAACCTGGGAATATAATAATAAATTACAGTGAACCTCAAAGAATATTAATAAACCTTCACACCAAAATAAAAAAGGAGAAAACCATAACATTTCAGAAATCACTAAAACAACAGCAAAAAAAGAAGTAATAATGAAATCCATAAACAAAATGAGGTCAGCACATAAAAAAAAATCATGGAACAAAGAAACCATCAACAGCAAACACAAAAAAAGCATGGAAAATGGTAGCAGTAAATCCATAATTATCAATTATATTGAAAGTAAATAGATTAAATGCATCAGTCAACAGACAGAAAGTAGCAGAATGGATAAGAAAACATGACCTGATGGGACTTCTGGTAAGATGGCGGAATAGGAAGAAAGATTGCACAGACCCTCTTCAACAAAGAAAAGGGCAAACAATTAACATAGACACAGAAGATTATCCTGGACCCCTGAGCCTTGAAGGGAAGGATATAAAAGTAGACTAAACTCCAACTAGCAGAAGAATTTGCATGAAAATACCAAAAAAGGAGACAGACGGAGCTGCAGTCTGGCAGCGATCCTGAACGAACCTGACAGCATGGCACAGACAGCTTGGAGAGTGATGAGCAGTGGTAGGATCTAAGAATTAACCTAAAAATCAGCCCTGCTAGCCAAGGACTACACGGAGGACTGCCTGGTGGCTAGGGAATAAAAGGCAAAGCACCAGCGAAGAGAAAGGAGGACTGAGCTGTGGACTTTTGCCTGTTCAGAGGGTGCTTCCATTTTGAATGCTTACAAATGGCTTGTCCATTTTGGATATTTAAAGAGACAGTGCTATACCAGATTCCAGGAGCTTAAAAACA
>NW_006921802.1:4359929-4360455 GCF_000298275.1 Orycteropus afer afer
TTCTTATTTTTCCCTTTCTTCTTTTTTTGGTTACTGGTCCTGTGTGATTATATGGTGTATTTTTTGTCCATGTGCTTTTATCTTTTAGATGGTTATTCAATTATAAATTTTGTCTAATTGAGTGGGAGACAGCAACAGTCCCCATAAGGCACAACTATACCCACACCTCCTGCAACTTCACTTACTCAGCAAGAGACACTACCTCCTTCTCCACCAACAAGCCAATGATAAAAATCCATGAAGAAAAACCTAAATCACCCTTGGCTACTCTTCAAAAATAGTTAACACAGATTTAAATACAATAACTCCACGATGCCTTAGAGACAACAGACCATCACAATCCACACAAAGAAGCAAGATAAAATGGTGGAAAATAGGGAGCAGGATACAGACCCAGAACGCATCACTGAGGAAGAAGCAGCATTGAAACTCTCTGATAAGGAATTCAAAAGAATTATCTTTAGGTATCTTCAAAGGATTGAGAGACAGACCAAAGAAAACACAGAAAAAACCTTACAAGAATTTT
>NW_006921802.1:4361812-4363277 GCF_000298275.1 Orycteropus afer afer
TGGATAAGAAAACAAAACCCATCAATATGCTGCCTACAAGAGACACACCTTAGAGATAAAGACAAAAATAGACTAAAAATCAAAGGTTGCAAAAAGATATATCAAGCAAATGGCAACTATAAGAGAGCAGGAATGGCAATACTAATTTCTGATCAAATTGACTTTAAGACAAAAACCACAATATGACACAAAGAAGGACAATATATAATGATTAAAGGATCAATAGAGCATGAAGATACAACCATAGTAAATATCTATGGACCCAATGAAAGAACCCCAAAATACATAAATCAGACTTTAAAAGAGTTGAAAAGCCAAATAGATGACTCCACAATCATAGTGGGAGACTTTAATACACCACTTTCATTGAAAGATAGAATAACTGGAAAGAAACTCAACAAAGATGCAGAAAAGCTAATCAATACAATCCACCATCTTGGACTTATAGACATCTACTGAGCACTTTACTCAAAAGCAGCACAGTATAAATTCTTTTCCAGTGCACATGGAACATTTTCCATGATAGACCATATGTTAGGTCACAAAGCAAGCCTTCATAACTTTAAAAATATTGAAATACTGCAAACCATCTTCTCAGATCATAATGTTATCAAATTAGAAATCAATAAAAGGAAGATCAACAGAAAAAGAGTAAATACATGGAAACTGAACAACACCCTCCTTGAGAAGCCTGAGTAAGAGAAGAAATAAAAAATGAAATCCAAAAATTCCTTGAATCAAATGAGAATGATAACACAATATACAAAAATCTTTGGGACACAGCAAAACAGTGATCAGAAGCCAATTTATAGCAATAACTGCACATATCAAAAAAGAGGAAAGAGCCAAAATCAACATTTTAAACCAACATCTCCAACAATTAGGAAAAAACAACAGGAAAAGACTATAGTCACCAGAAGAAAGGAAATAATAAAGACTAGAGCAGAAATCAATGAAACAGAAAAGAGAAGGGTAATAAAAAAAATCAAGAAGACCAGAAGTTGGTTTTTTGAAAAGACCAATAAAATTGACAAACCACTGGCAAATATAACAAAGGAAATGAGGGAGAAAATACAAATAACATGAATAAGAAATGAAATGGGTTACATCACAACAGAACCAACTGAAATAAAAAGGATAATATCAGGATACTATAAAGAACTGTACTCCAAAAAATTGGAAAATCCAGGAGAAATGAACAGATTTCTAGAAACACACCACTTACATAAACTAACACAGACTGATGTGGAAAAGTTGAACAAGTCTATCACAAAAGAAGAAATTGAACAGGTCATCAAAAAATTACCAACTAAAAAAAGTCCTGGCCCAGACGGTTTCACTGGAGAATACTACCAAACAAAAGAGAAGAACTGATACCAATCCTACTCAAACTATTCCAAAACATAGAAAAGGATCAAATCCTCCCTAACTAATTTTATGAAGCAAGCATAACCTTGATACCAAA
>NW_006921802.1:4365618-4371878 GCF_000298275.1 Orycteropus afer afer
CCAGAAGAACTAGATGGTGCCCAACTATAACTGTCAGCCACTTGTAAAGGGATCGTTGTAGAAGATTCTGGATAGAGTGGGAGAAAAATATGGAAAAAAACTTAAAAAAAATAAAAAAAAAAAAAAAAAAAAAGGCCAGTCTTACTGTTCTGATAGAGACTGGTGAAACCATCAAGACTATGGCCTCTAGTTATCTTTGATGCCTGGAATTGAACTCACTCCTGTGGCTTCCAGCCAAATGATAGACAGCGATGTGGGATGAACATTTATACTAGCTTGGTACAATACTTTGAACAATCACACATGGGAGATCAGAAGGGAAGTATTTGCACAGGGATTTATCTCAGAGAGCAAGAATGCATGGGAAAGAAAGACACAAGCAAAAGGTAGCCACAGGGAGTAAGTGGGAAGAGGGCTGTTATGTTGTGGGGATGAAAATCAATGTCAGAGAACAAATTGTGTATGAACTGTTGGATAGAAAATAAATTTGCTCTGAAAACCTTCACCCAAATCACAATAAAAAAGAAAAAAAAATGCTATTTAAAAGAGATAAACTAGATATAAAAAAAATAATAAACTAATAATTAAAGTTTGGAAAAACTTATCAAGCATAGCAACCAAAAAAGAGAATGAATTGCTGTATTAGTGTCTAAAAATAAACTTTAAGGCAACAATCAGGAAAAGATAAAAGAAAGGATGTTATATAATGATTAAATGGTCAATCAAAGAAGAGAGTATAACCTTAATAAATATCTATGCACCCAATGAAAGAGCCCTAAAGTACGTAAGTCCAACTTTAACAGAACTGCAAGGAGAAATAATAAGTTCACAATAAAAATAGGAGACCTTATATACCACGTTTAATGAAGGACACACCAACTAAAAAGAAGCTTAACAAAGATACGGAAGATCTAAATAACACAGTCATACTAGTAGACTTCATGGATGTATACAGAACACTACATTCAACAACAACAGTACAAATTCTTTTCCAGTCCACATGAAGCTTTCTCTAGAACAGACCATATATTTGGTCACAAAACAAGCCTCAATGCATTTAAAAACATCAAAATATTACGAAGTATCTTATAAGATCATAACCAAAAAATACCAAACCAAACTCACTGCCATAGAATTGAATCTGACTCAGAGTGACCCCTCCTTGGGTTTTTGAGGCAGTATCACTAGGAAAGCAAATTGCCCAATCTTCCTTCCAAGGAGTGGCTGATGGGTTTGAATCGATAGCTTTCTAGTTAGCAGTCAAATGCCACCAGAGCTCCCTCTAAGATGCTATAAAATTAGAAATCAACAATAGGAATGTCAAGGAAAAAAGTCAAATACATGGAAACTGAGTAACACATCCCTTAAAAAATCTGAGTGATAGAATAAATTAAAAAATGACATAAAAATTTCCCTTGAAATGAGAAAGAAAAAACAGTGTATCAAAATTTTGGGGAGACAACAGAAATAGTACTCAGAGGACTATTTATAGCAGTAGAAGCACACATCAAAGAAGAAATAATCAAAAATCAATAACCTAATATCTCCAAATATGAGAAAAAGAAGAAGAAGAAAAAAAGCCTGTAGTCATCAGAAGAAAGGAAATAATAAAGCTTTGGATAGAAATAATTGAAATAGAGTACAGAAAAAACAATAGATAAGTATTAACAAGACTTTTAGTTGGTTCTTGGAAAGAATTAAAACAATTGACAAACCACTGGCAAATTTAACAAAGGAAATGAAGAGGAAGATGCAAAGAACGTAAGTAAGAAATGAAATTGGCAATGCCACAAAAGAAGCTACTGAAATGAAAAGACAATAACAGAACACTATGCAGAACTGTACTGCAACAAATTTGAAAACCATGTGATTTTAAACCATGTTTCACGAAAACACATTACCTACCCTAACCAAAACTATCTGAGGTAGAAACTTTTAACAGATTCATTACAAAAGAAGACATTGAACAAGTTAAAAAAAAAAAAAAAACCTCCAAACCAAAAAAAGTCCTGGCCCAGAGAGCTTCACTTGTGAATTATACCAAACATTCAAAGAGCTGACACCAATTCTACACAAACTATTTCAGAGACATAGAAATGAATGAAATGCTACGAAACTCATTCCATGAAGCAAGCATAACCCTGATGACAAAACGAGGCAAAGACATCACTAAAAAGAAAATTATAGACCGATATACCTCACAAAAGGAGCTCTGGTCGCATAGTGCCTAAGGCATTTGACTGCTAACCAGAAGGCTGCTGGTTGGTTTTTTGGATACCTCATGAACATCAATGAAAATTCTCAACAAAATCCTAGCCAAATAGACTCCAACAGCATATTAAAAAATAATAATATATCATGACCAAATGAGATTCATATCAGATATTCAAGGATGGTTAACCATTAGAAAAACAATCAAAGTACCCCACCATATAAACAAAACAAAGGAAAAAACACATGATTAATCAAAGCAGAAAAGGTATTTGACAAAATCCAAGGACCATTCTTGATTAAAATGCCCAGGAAATAGGAAAATAATGGAAATCCCTCAATATAATTAAGGATGTATACACAAGAAACAACAGCCAATATTATTCTTATGGCGAGAGAATGAAAACTTTCCCTCTGTGAATGGGAACTAGACAAGGGTACTTTATCCCCACTGGTATGCAATATTGCATAGAATGATAGAACAATATCATTAATATCGCATGCAAGTAAGATCTTACTGAAGATAATTCAGAAACGTTTGCAGCAGTATATTGACAGAGAACTTCCAGAGGTTCAAGCCGGATTCAGAAGAGGACGTGGAACAAGGGATATCATAGCAGTTGTCAGATGGATCTTGGCTCAAGGCAAAGAATACCAGAAAGATGTTTACTTGTGTTTTATTGACTGCAAAGGCATTTTATTGTGTGGATCATGACAAATTATGGATAACATTGAGAAGAATGGGAATTCCCGAGCACTTGATTGTACTCATGAGGAATCTGTACTTTGACCAGGAAGCTGTCGTTAGAGCAGAACAAGGGGACACTACATGGTTTAAAATCAAGAAGGGAGTGTGTCAGGGTTGTATCCTTTCTCCACACTTAAACAATCTATATGCTGAGCAAATAATCCGAGAAGCTGGACTATATGAAGAAAAACGTGGTATCAGGATTGGAGGAAGAATCATTAACAACCTGAGATATGCAGACGATACAACTTTGCTTGCTGAAAGTGAGGATGACTTAAGGCACCTACTGATGAAGGTTGAAGAATACAGTCTGCAGTATGGATTACGTCTCAAATTAAAGAAAACAAAAATCCTCACAACTGGACCAATGAGCAGCATCACAATAAATGGAGAGAAGATTGAGGTTGTCAAGGAATTCACATTGCTTGGTTTTACAATCGATGCCAACGGAAGCAGCAGTCAGGACATTAGACAACGTGTAGCATTGGGAAAGTCAACTGTGAAGGAACTGTTTCAAGTGCTGAGGAGCAAGGATATCTCCTTGAGGACTAAGGTGCGCCTGACACAAGCCATGATATTTCCAATCACCTGGTATGCATGTGAGAGCTGGACAATGAAGAAGGAAGACCAAAAAAGAGTTGATGCTTTTGAGTTGTGGTGCTGGCGAAAAATGCTGAAAGTACCGTGGACTGCTAAAAGAACTAACAGATCTGTCCTGGAGGAAGTGCAGCCAAAATGCTCCTTGGAAGCAAGAATGGCCAGACTTCATCTCACCTATTTTGGTCATGTTGTCAGAAGGGACCAGTCCCTGGAGAAGGATGTCATGCTTGGTAGGGTGGAGGGTCGACGAAAGAGGGGGAGGCCTTCAAGGAGATGGATTGATACGGTGGCTGCAATGATGGGCTCAAGTATAGCAGGGATTGTGGGGCTGGCGCAGGATCAGGCAGTGTTTCGTTCTGCTGTGCATGGGGTCGCTATGAGTTGGAAATGACGGCACTTAACAACAACAACAACATGCAATATTGTACTGGAAGTCATAGCCAGAGCAATAAGGCAAAAGAGGGAAATAAAAGGCATCCAGTTCAGTAAAGAATTAAAACTATCTCTATGCAGATGTTATAATTCTATACACATAAAATGTTAAACAACAATAAAGTTACTGGAACTAATGGGAGGTTTCAGCAAATTAACAGGATAGATGATCAACATACAAAAATCAGCAGGATTCCTCTACACTAACAGAACTATTCCACTCATCCATCAGTTTGTCCTACAGTGGTTGTTTGTGTGTTTCTGTGAAGCAGGAGTTTATCCCATTGGTATTTTGAGTATCATCAGGGTCACCCACGGTGAACAGGTTTCAGTGGAGTTTCTAGATGAAGAGGGACTGTGAAGGATGGGGCCATCCACTTCTGAAAAAATTAACCACTGAAAACCTTATGAATAGCACTGAAACAATGACTGATATATTGCTGGAAAACTTTATGAAGAGCCAGGAAACATCTGATACAGTGCTGGAAGATGAGCACCTCAGGTTGGAAGGTACTCAAAATGCAAGTGGGGAAGAGCTGCCTCCTCAAAGTAGAATTAATGACATGGATGGAGCTTTTGAGACTTCCATTTGTTGATGGGGCATGACCAAAATGGGAGGAAACAACTGAAAACATCCACTGATAATCAGAATGAAGAATGTACGAAGTATGAATCTAGGAAAATTGGAACTTGTCAAAAATGAAGTGGAACACATAAAGATCAATATGCTAGGCAGTAGTGAGCTAAGATGAAAATGTTTTAATTATAAGCAAACACCTACAGGAATGAATTGCTGGGTATGGAAGCTCATGACCATAGTCCCAGAGGACACTAACTTCAATTGGCATAACATCGTCCATGAAGATAATGTTCTATATCCTACTTTTGTGAGTAACAACTGGGATCTTAAAAGCTGTGAGTGGCTATCTAAAGTGCAATTATTGGTCTCTCCCCATATGAAGCAGAGAAGAGTGAAGAAAATCAAAGATGCAGGCAACAATTAGTTCAAAGAACTAATGAAGTATGTGAAGTCTGGCTTTCACAATCCTGGAACCAGAAGAATTAGATGGTGCTTGGCTACCACTGCTGACTGCTCTGAATGGGATCACAGTAAGAGGTCTCTGATAGATTGGAGGAATGTGGAACTGAACTCAAAATCACACACACACACACACACACAAGACCAGGTTCACTGGTTGATGAAGACTGGTGGAATCCCCAAGACTATGGCCTTTGGATACCCTTTAAGCTAGGAACTTAATTTCCATGACTCAACTGGTAGCTAAACAATAATATACCTACAAGGTGAGCAGTAATATTATAAGTAGGGTATGGTCTCATTACAACAATTAAGCATATGAGATCAAAAGGATAGCATTTTCCCGGGGAAAGAGCTAGAAAACCAAGAGGGGATGAGAAGCATGAACAAAGGAAAAGAGTGGGTGCAGGGAGGAAGTGGGAGGAATGATGTTACAGTGTGAGGATTGCAGTCACAAAAGAGAATGTGTACTGATTGTTGAATAGAAAACTGAATGGCTCTGTAAATTTTCACCCAAATCAAATTAAAAAGAAAAAAAATAATAATTAAGCATAACTTATCAGAAAGAAATTATTTTTACCAGAAATCATCACCTGAAAATGATTTATATGTGAAGGGAAACAATTGTCTTCTTTCTTCTTTTCCTCTTGTATTTTTCAAAGTAATCTTATGGCAGCATGTTTCAACTCTTCTCGTTGTGCCCATGTATTCTAGATACCAGCTGAAGTTTCCCAGCCCCCTGGAATATATAAGATTGGTTAAAATTCCTATCCAAAATACTAGAGATGATTAAGTCCTCCACAAAGTTCCATAAATTGTGGTGAGGGTAGAAGGATGTGATGGAATATTAAGGACTCTCTAAAATGGGTACAATAGTGTGGAAAATTAAATTATATAAAAATAATGGGTAGAACTATACTGTATAATGTTATCAATACTTTTCATGTAGAAGATTGGATTATGAATTATCATTTATTATCATTTCTAATTTTAATTATTTATTGAATATTTTAAAAAAATGAATAGATATTAGTTTTATCATTCAAGAAAAAATACGTTATAGTATTCATTGCAATAATTCATTTAGAGATTATGGTCTGGACAATTTCATATCCACCAAACGTTTATACATGTTAAAGAAAGGAAGATACTAGGATGTGCTTTCAGGTATTTGTGGGGAGGAGATAATA
Source organism: Orycteropus afer afer (assembly GCF_000298275.1). Taxonomy (NCBI): domain Eukaryota; kingdom Metazoa; phylum Chordata; class Mammalia; order Tubulidentata; family Orycteropodidae; genus Orycteropus; species Orycteropus afer. The sequence continues at coordinate 4,371,839 of NW_006921802.1, forward strand.
AAGATTCATAGTCTAATCCAGTCAAAAGCAGAAGTAAAAG
>NW_006921802.1:4372638-4376213 GCF_000298275.1 Orycteropus afer afer
GGTCTCTACTAAAGCCCAGTAACAAGCCAAAAACTGTTTCTCAAAGGAAAGTAGATTTCTGCAGAGGATGGCAGGAATTTGTTCCAAAATCCCAAAGGTCTGTGTTGTGATTCACCAACAGGGACCAGGCAAAGACTCCAAACAGTATCTCTATCTGCTACAGAGACTTCAAGCACCATTGGATCAGCCGGATCATATGCTCCCAGTGGCACAGCAGCCTGCACAGCAACATGAACCTGTTGCAGAGCCTTCAGTTGTTCTAGAATCCACTCAAAACTAGCAACTTTCTGAGTCACTTGATAAATAGGAAGAAGCAACACACCCAAATGAGGGATTTGTTGCCTCCAGAATCTGAAGACACCCACCAGACATTGTGCCTCCTTTCCAGTTGTGGGGGAAGCCAGATACAATAACGTATCCTTCACTTTAGTAGGAATATCTCAACATACCCCACACTATTGGACCCCTAGAAATTTCACTGGGGTGGAAGGTGCCTGAAGTTTTGTTAGGTTAATTTCCCACCCTCTAGCACACAGATGTCTCACCAATAAGTCTAGAGTTATAGATAATCTTCCTTACTAGGTCCAATAAGCATAATGTCATCAATATAATAGACCAGTGTGATGTCTTGTAGAAGGAAAGGTGATCAAGATCCCTACAGACTGAATTATGACATAGCACTGGGGAGGTGATATACCCTTGAGGAAGCACTGTGAAAGTATATTGTTGAGATTGCCAGCTGAAGGCAAACTGCTTCTGATGGTCCTTTGAAATTGGTATTGAGAAAAAGACATTGCCCAGATCAATAACTGCATACCAAATACCAGGAGATGTATTAAATTCCTCAAGCAATGAAACCACATCAGGAACAGCAGCTGCAATTGAACTCACCATTTGATTAAGTTTACAATAACCTAGTGTCATTCTCCAAGATCCATCTGTTTTTTGCACAGGTCACATAGGCAAATTAAGTGGAGAGGTGGTGGGAATCACCACCCCTGCATCCCTTAAGTCCTTGATGGCAGCAGTAATATCTGCAACCCCTCCAGGGATGCAGTATTACTTTTGGTTTACTATTTTTGTAGGTAGAGGCAATTCTAATGGCATCCACTTGGCTTTTCCTACCATAGTAGCCCATACTCCACATGTAGGGACCCAATGTGGGAATTCTGACAATTGCTAAGAATATCTATTCTAATATTGCACTCTGGAACTGGGGAAATCACTACAGGATGAGTTCAGGGACCCACTGGACCCACTGTGAGATGGACCTTAGGTAAGATTCTATCAATAACTTGACCTCCATATGCCCCTACTCTGACTGGTGGGCTACAATGATGCTCTGGGTCTCCTGGAATTAGTGCCAGTTCAGAGCCAGTGTCCAGTAATCCCCAAAAAGTCTGATTATTTCCTTCTCCCTAATGAATATTTACTCTTGTAAAAGGCCTCAGATCCCTTTGGGGAAGGCTGAGAGAAAGATTGACATTATAAATATCTGAACCAAGTCCAACTGGAACACCGTAGTACATAAAAATCTTGGTCCACAACCTACTTTGGTGTGTGGTGACTGGGGTAGTAAAAGCTTTCAAGTGGCCATGTAGGTATAACTATTGGTCTCCTCTCATCTGAAACAAAAAAGAGTGAAGAAAATGAAAGATATCTGAAAACAATTAGTCCAAGGATACAACAGACCTCAAAACCAAAAGAACTAGATGGACCTGGCTATAAATGTCAACCACTTGGAAAGGGGTCAAAATTGGAGATGCTGGATAGAGTGGGAGGAAAGTTGTGGAACAAAATTCAAAAACACAAAAATTATCAGTTACTGGTTGCATAGAGAATGGTAGAACCATTGAGACTATGGCCCTGGGTTACCCTTTGGGCCTAGAGTTGGACTCATTCCTAAGGATTGGCTCTCAGACCAATAGTAGAAAGACCTACATTTAGAACAACTACCCCAGGACGATGCACTCACCCCCTCTAGGGAGATACATCCCTTAGAATAATTGGCCATGAGGCACCAGAGGGGCAGAATTCACAGAGGGAAAGCTGGACAGACAGGAGTGCATAGTTGAGAAAGGCACAAGGAGGGGGCATAACAGGGAAGGGAGGGTAAGAGAATGGGGTTATGGTTGGGGTGGTGATCGGGGCATAAAATCAAATGTACATGAACTATTGAATGTAAAACAAATTTTGCTCTGTAAATTTGCATCAAAAGCACAATAAAAATTAAAAAAAAAAAAATCTCGATCCTGGTTAAAGCACTGAATATCTGAAGAATTTAAAGAAGTATGGCTGCAGGTTACAGAGGGAAGGGTTGGTCCAAAGTCAGCAAATGAGTTGTATACGTGTAGAAAAGAAACAAATCATAGTTGCCCTTATTCATCTTCCAGACAACGGAAAGATTTTAAATGGATTTTGAGAAGAAAGATGACGAGGTTATTCCAATTTATATTCTAAGATCACTTTACTTATGTAAGGAGCAAGGCTTGAATCTGGAGATCAGTTCAGAAGCTTTGTCTTAGATATGGAAGTGGTAATAGGGTTTGCATAATGATCGTGTGTTGTTGTTATTGTTAGGTGCTGTCAAATTGTCTCCAAATCATAGGGAACCTAAGTATAACAGAACAAAACACTGCCCAGTGGTGCACCATCCTCACAATCCTTTTTATATCTGAACCCATCGTTGCAGTCACTGTGTCAGTCCATCTCAGTGAGGGCCTTCCCCCATTTTGTTGCCCCTCACCTTACCAAGCATGACATCCTTCTCTAGGTAATGGTCCCTTCTGACAACATGACCAAAGTAGGTGAGACAAAGTCTGGCCTTTCACACTTCTAAGGAACATTATGGCTGCACTTCTTCCAGGATAGATTTCTTAGTTCTTCTGGCATTCAATGGTATGTTCAGTATTCTTTGCCAAAATCATCACTCAAAAGCATCAACTCTTCTTTTGTCTTACTTATTCATTATCCAGCTTTCACATGCATATGAAGTGATTGAAAATCCCATGGCATGGCTTAAGCTCACCTTAATCTTCAAGGAGACATCTTTGCTTTTCAGCATTTAGAGAGGTCTTTTGCAGCAGATTTACCCAGTGCAATAGGTCATCCAATTTTTTGACTGCCGCTTCCATGGGTTTTGATTGTGGATCCAAGTAATACGAAATTTTTGAAACTTCAATCTTTTCTCCATTTAACATGATGCTGCTTATCAGTCCAGTTGTGAGGACTTTCATTTTCATTTTGTTGAGATGTAATCCATACCGCAAATTGTAGTCTTTAATCTTCATCAGTAAGTGCTTCAAGTTATCTTCACTTTCAGCAATCAGGGCTGTGTCATCTGCATATCATAGGTTGTTAATGAGTCTTCCTCCAATAGTGATGCCACATTCTTTTCATGTAGTCCAGCTTCTTGGACTATTTGCTCAGTATACAGACTGAATAAGTATGGTGAAAATATACAGCCCTGATGCCTTCCCTTCCTGATTTTAAACCATACAGTATACCCTTGTTCTGTTCAAAGGACAGCCTCTTAGTCTATGTACATTTTCCTCATGAGCACAATGAAGTGTTCT
>NW_006921802.1:4377103-4378986 GCF_000298275.1 Orycteropus afer afer
TGATCATGCTTTACTTTTATGTCTATTTTTTCACCCTCTGACCTAGTACATTTTTATGTAATTGCTTATACCTGTATCACACTACTAGTATATAAGTTGCAGAAGAACAGGAATTTTTTGTGCAAGGTAGGGCTTGGTTCATAGATGGTCAATAAACATTTTTCTCAAAGAAGTAATGTATAAAGAAATGTTGATATTCACAGCCATACATATGTATGTGTGTACTCTGTCAAGTAAGGGTAATGTTCTTGATGTCATCCCACAATTCCTCTTGTTTTCAGTTCTTTGTGTTTAATGTGTCAAATCCATTCTTTAGATGGTCTCTAAATCCAGGAGGGATATAATCAAGGTCATATTTTGGCTCTTGTGGACTTATTTTAATTGTCTTCAACTTCAACTTGAACTTACATATGAGCAATTGATAGTCTGTTCCACAGTCACTTCCTGGCCTTGTTCTGATCCATGATACTGAAATTCTCCATAGCCTCTTTCCACAGATGTAGTTGATATGATTACCGTGTATTCTTTCTGGTGAGGTCTACATGTATAGCCACATTTATGTTGTTGAAAAAAGGTGTTTGCCATGAATAAGTCATTGGTCTTGCAGAAGTCTATAATGTGATCTCCAGCATCATTTCTATTACCAAGGCCATATTTTCCAACAACTGATGATTCTTCTTTGTTTCCAACTTTTGCATTCCAGTCACCAGTAATAATCAATCCATTTCGATATCATGTTTTGTCAATTTCAGACTGCAGAGGTTGGTAAAATATCTTCAATTTCTTTGTCTTTGGCTTTAGTGGTTGGTGCATAAATTTGAATATTAATAATATTAAAAGGTCTTTCCTATAGGCTTATGAATATTATCTTATAACTGACAGCATTATATCTTAGAATAGATCTTGAAACATTCTTTGTAATGATGAATGCTATGACATCCCTCTTCAATTTGTCATTCTCTGCTTCCTAAAAGCAATTTGTGGGTCTGTTCCACAATCAGTTCCTGGCCTGAAGATATTGAGCTTCTCCATCATCTCTTTCCACAGATGTAGTTGATCACATATATGACTGATTCATAATGGCTAAAACAAGTCCATCTCAGCTCACTAATGCCTAGAATATCAATCTTTATGCGTCCATTTCATTTTTGACAACTTCCAATTGTCATAGATTCATACTTCATACATTCCATGTTCCTATTATTAATGGATGTTTGCAGCTGTTTCTTCCCATTTTGAGTCATGACCAATCAGCAAACAGAGCCCTCAAAAGCTTTACTCCATATCATTAAGCTCCTCCTTTGAGGAAGCAGCTTTTTTCCAGTTGTATTTTGTACTCCTTATGATCATAGTAACAAGAAATACAGATACTAGAAATATGTGGTGGAGATAAAATTGGCAAGACTTTATGAGAAACTGATAGTAGGAAATGAAGGAAACTGAAGCATTAAAAAGTTCCCTTTGATTTATGTTTGATTATGAATCTTTTTGTTTTTGTTTTTGTTGTAAATCATGAGTGATTGTTGAATTTTGTTAAATACTGTTTCAGTATCTATAAGATGCTATGTGATTTTCCTAATTATTTATGTTAATGGAGTATATTATATTCAATACACTTTATGTTTATATAACAAATACAGTGGTTTTGAACCACCAACCTTGTTGTTAGCAGTCAAATGCCTTAGTCCTTATAGCACCAGAGCTCCTTATTAAGTGTGTACACATAGTGAAGTATATTTGATATTATAAATGTTAAACTAAATCTCCATTTTCAAAATAGACTTCACTTGGTTCTGAAGTACTATCCTTTTTACATATCACTGTATTAAATTATTTGTCAATATTTTATTTAGGAATTTTTCATCTCTCTTCAGGAGAGGCAT
>NW_006921802.1:4379723-4381798 GCF_000298275.1 Orycteropus afer afer
ATACTGCATTACAATTAACACCAAAAACCAGGCTATAGATAAACACATAAACACCTGAGAGGATCAGATGGGGGTCAGTGAACAAAAGTATACTCTAGACCAAGGATAGATTCAGCAGAGGCTAATCTTGCACAGAAACCAGTGATACAATCTACCTGCAATCCTTATAGAAACAACAGAAGACAGACACAGAGTAATCTCTTGCAGAAACCTAAACACTGTGGGAGAGAAATCCAACAGATCTACCATCTCAGGACCATAGCACTGGGAGACAGCAGACTCAATTGGTACAACGAAATGTATAAAAGTCTTGTTCCTCATCATACATTGGTGAGTAGTGACTGGAATCTCAAAAGATTTCAAGCAGCCATCTAAGATACAGCTAATGGTCTCCTATCATTGAAAGCAAAGAAGAGTGAAAAAAAGGGGGAGGGGCGTTTGGAAGTAATCAGCCCTAGGACACGATGGCCCTCAAGACCAAAAGAACTAGATGATGCCTGGCTACCAAGGCCAATCACTCAGGAAAAGATCATATCTGGAGATCCTGGATAGAGTGGGATGAAAACATGGAACAAAAACCAAAAACTGTATGATGACCTCCAATACTATGGTCCTGGGATACATCCTGGGTCTGAAATAAAGCTCAGTTCCAAGGGCTGGCTCTCAGCCCAATAGTAAACAAGATGTACATGCAGACCACTCAACCCAGGGTGATGCACCCACATACTCTATGGTAATGCATCCCTTGGAGCAATCAACCACAGGACACCAGAGGAGCAACATTCACATGGAGGAAATGCAGGACACACAGGAGTGCATAACTATGAGGGGCATGGGAGGAGGGTTACTGGCAGGGAGAGAGGAGACTGGGTTAGGGTTGGGCATGGTAAATGGGGAGTGAAACTAAATGTACATGTAATGTTGAATATAAAACAAACTCTTAAAATAAAAAAAAAATAAAAAATTGATCAGATAATACTGAAGGTTCATATGTAACTGTTCACTCTCCCCCTACATATAGTTTCTGCTATTATTAACATTACTAATACTACTATAAGTAGAGATTGTACTTGAATGTGAAGAAAATGAAATCTTCACAACTGAATCAATAAACTAGTGATAAATTGAGAAAAAATTGAAGTTGTCAACAACTTCATGCTACTTGGATTAAAAATCAGTATTCATGGAAGCAGCAGTAAAGGTATCAATGTATTATATTGGGTTAATCTCCTGTAAAATACTTTTTTTTTTTTTAATTTAAAAAAGCAAATGCCTTGCGAGAGAAAATCATTGGGCATGAAGGATCAGGACCGTAGTCTTAGGAGACATCATGTTCAACTGGCACAATGTAGTACATACAAATCTTGTTCTAAATCCTACTTTGGTGAATAGCAAATGGAGTCTTAAAAGCTTTTGAGTGGCCCTCTGAGATGCAACTATTTGTCTCTTCTTGTCTGGAGCAAAGAAGAGTGAAGAAAATCAAAGTCATCTGGAGGAAGTTAGTCCAAAGATAAGATGGAGTATGAGGACCTCAACCTTCATGACTTCAAAACTAGAAGAACTAGATGGTGCCCAGCTACCAATGCCAACCACTTGGAAAGGGATCAAAACTGGAGATCTTGGATAGAGTGGGAGGGAAAATGTGGAACCAAATTAAAAAACACAAAAATGATCAGAATTGCTGGTCAGATAGAGATGGGTGGGACCCCTGAGACTGTGCCCCTGAGTTACTCTTTGGGCCTAGAAATAGACTAACTTCTATGGATTGGCCCAACAGTAGAAAGACGCACATGAAGAACAACTACTCCAGGGTGATGAACCCACCCAATCTTAGATCAATCAGCCACGAGACAACAGAAGGGCAGCATTCACATAGAGGGAAAGCTGGGCAGATAGGAATGCGAGATAAGAAAGGCACAGGGAGGGGATAATCACAGGGAGGAGAGGGAAGGAAAGATTTTTATGGTTGGAGAAAATAATTGGGGCCATGAAATCAACTGTGCATGAACTGTTGAAAAACAAATCTGCTTTGTAAATTTGTACCAAAAGTGCAATAATAATAATTAAATAAAAAA
>NW_006921802.1:4382768-4387670 GCF_000298275.1 Orycteropus afer afer
GGTCTGACTCAACGGCACATAGCAACAACAGCATGGTTTAATATCAAGCAGGGAGTGTGTCAGGGTTGTATTCTTTCACCATACTTACTCAATCTGTATGCCGAGTAAATAATCTGAGAAGCTGAACTTTACGAAGAAGAATGTGGCATCAGTATTGGAGGAAGAATCATTAACAACCTGCGATACACTGATGAGACAATTTTGCTTGCTGAAAGTGAGGATGACCTGAAATACTTACTCATGAAGATTGAAGAATACAGTCTTCAGTAAGGGTTACACCTTCAGTATGGGTTATCATATCAGCATTATGATAAATGGAGAAAAGATTGAAATTGTCAAAGACTTCATATTGCTTGGTCCTACAATCAATGCCAAGGGGAGCAGCAATCAAGACATCAGATGACGTATAGCACTGGGCAAATCAGCTGCAAAGGACCTCTTTTAAGTGCTGAAGAGCTAAGATGTTTCCTTGAAGACTAAGATGTGCCTGACACAAGCTATGGTATTTTCCATTGCCTCATATGTATGTGAGAGCTGGACAATGAATAAGGAAGACCAAAGAAGAATTGATGCTTTTGAGCTGTAGTGTTGGCTAAGAATGCTGAAAGTACTGTGGACTGCTAAAAGAACTAACAGGTCTGTCCTGGAGGAAGTGTCGCTGGAATGCTCCTTGGAGGCAAGAATGGCCAGACTTCATCTAACATACTTTGGTCATGTTGTCAGAAGGGACCATTCCCTGGAGAAGGATGTCATGCTTGGTAAGGTGGAAGGTCAACGAAAGAAGGGAAAGCCCTCAACGAGATGGATTGACACAGTGGCTGTGGCAATGGGCTCACGTATAGCAAAGATTGTTGAGCTGGCTCATGATCAGGTGGTGTTTAGGTCTGCTGTGTATAGGGTCGCTATGAGTCGGAGACATCTCAACGGCACCAAGCAACAACAACAACATTTGGTAAAGAAGAGGGTGAGTGAAAACAAAGGAAACCTCCAATGAGGTGGATTGACATAGCAGCCACAAGGATGTACTCAGACATACAATGATTGTGAAAATGGAGAAGAACTGCAACATTTCCTTCTGCTGTACATGAGGCTGTCATGAATTGAAGATAAGTGACCACAGCTAAAAACATTAATATGGTACTTTTGTTACAAATGATGAGCTGGTATTAATATATTATTACTAAGTGAAATTTATATTAAAATTCACTCTTTGTGTTGTAAGTGTGTACAGTTCTATGGGTTTTGATAACTGCAAAATGTCATGTATCCACCACTACAATATCATTTATGTTACTCCTCATCCCACAAACACTGGCAAACATCAATCTTTTTATTATTTTATAAGTATTTTTCCAGAATGTCATAGTTGTAATCATACAGTATGTAGCTCTTTCAGATTAGTTTCTTTCCTGTATGTCTTTTCATGACTAGATGGTAACTTGATGCAAAGGTAATTTAACATCTATTTATCAATAACTATAATACACCACATTAAGTTTCCTGACATCTTCCCATGGCATGATGGCTCAGTTTTATATCACTAAACAATACTCCATTATACCACTGTTTTTTAATGCACTCACTTATCGAGAGACCATTAGATTGCTTCTAGCTTTTGTCAATTATGAATAAAGCTGCTATAAACCTTCATATGCATTTCTGTGTGTGTGTGTGTGTGTGTGTGTGTATTCTTAACTCATTTTGGTAAATGCCTCAGAGTGTGATCATGGATTTATGTGATATGACTATCCCCAGCTTTGTAAAAAACTGTTAAATTGCCTTTCAAAATGCTATGCCATTTGGCATTCCCTCAGAAATAATTTTTAAATCACTGCACATATATCAACAAGACATTGCCAGAAGTTCCAACCAGATTCAGAAAAGGACATGAAACAAGTAAGTGATATCATTGCTGATGTCAGATGGATATTGTTCAAAAGCAGAGAATATCAGGAAGATGTTTACCTGTGTTTTATCCATGACACAAAGGTTTTGGATTGTGGATCATAACAAAGTATAGATAACATCAGAATAAAAAGTCCAGAAAATTTCATGGTGCTTATGTGGAACCTACACATAGATCAAGAGGAAGTTGCCCAAACAGAATTTGAGGATATTGAGAGTTTTGACATTGGAAATAGTCTGTAATAGGGTTGTATCATTTCCATCTTTTTGCTGAACAAATAATTGAAGACACTGGACTACATGATACCCGTATTGGGGGAAGACTCATTAACAACCTGTAATATATAGGTGACACAACCTGGTTTGTCAAAAGGGAAGATGACTTGACACAATTACTGATGAAGGTACAGCCTTCAAGATGGATTACACACAAACATAAAGAGATGTAAATACTCACAACTTGACCAATAAATAATGTCATGATAAATGGTGAAGTAATTGAAGTTGACAAGAATTTAATTCTATAAGCATGTGGATCAGCACAATATCACTAAGGCAAAAGAAGACATGGAGAGGTACAGAAAAGGTACAGACAATAATGATAAATACAATTACATTCATAATACTGCATTATCAGTAATAGCAAATCCTAATCGACAGGTGGATACATAAGTAGACAGACAAGAAAATTAGGTACAGGTAGGCAACCAGGAATATACTCATGACCATACAAAGCTTCGGCAGATGCTATTCCTACATACATATTTGTATGTGCTATACAAATACCCATATGAATTACTGACCTAGAACAGGACAAATTTAGGATAATTTCTTAGAGAAATTACCTCGAGAGCTCAGGACCATGCTCACAGGGAACATCAAGCTCATTGGCACAATATAGTACATAAAAACACCATTTTACATCCTACAGTGAGTAGCAACTGAGGTCTGAAAAGCTTATGTGTGATCATCGTAAGACACAACTATTGGTCTCTCCTCACCTGGAACAAAAGAGAGTGTAGAAAATCAAAGATTCATGGAAACCATTAGTCCAAAGGACTAATGGACCATGAAAACCTCAGCCTATATGACACTGAGAACAAAAGAACTAGATAGTACCTGGTTACCAATGCCAACCATTTAGAAAAGGATCAAAACTAGAGATCCTGGATATATAGGGAGAAAAAAATTGTGGAATAAAATTTAAAAAACATAAAAAAGAACAGGATTACTGGTTGGATAGGGACTACCCTCATTCACCATTGGGGACTAGAATTGGACTCACTACTGTAGCTTAACTCTCAGCCAAACAACAGACAAGCCTACAAGCCAAACAACTACACCAGGGACATGTACTCCTTAAAATAATCAACCATAGGAGAGCAGAAGGGCAGCATTTGCACAGGGAGAAACATAGGGAGGCAGGAATGCAGAGGCAAGAAGGACATAGGGAAAGGGTAACCACAAGGAAGAAGTGACAAGAGAGCCATTACATTATGGGGATTGTAATTTGTGTCACAAAATAAAATGTCAATGAACTCTTGAATGTAAAATGAATCTGCTTTGTAAAATTGAACCCAAATCACAAATAAAAAGTTAAAAAAAAAATTCTGTCTACTTGGAATAACAGTTAATGTCCATGGAAGCAGCAGTCAAGAAATTAAATGATGTACTTAATTGGGAAAATCTGTTGTAAAAGACCTCTTTAAAGTGTTAAAAAGCAAAGATGTAACTTTGATGATTAATACATGCCTGACCCAAGCCATGATCTCTTCAATCATCTCATACGTGATTAAAATAGGACAACAAAAAAGGAAGATGAAAGAACTGACCCATTCAAATTGTGGGGTTGGCAAAGAGTATTGAATATACCACAGATTGACACAAGAACAGTAGTTCCAGGTTCTGATAAAATGGTGGAATAGGCAGACAAACTTCAACAAAGAAAAGGAGAACCAGTTAACACAGATATAGAAGATAACCCTGGAACCCTGAGCTTTGAAAGGAAGCCTACAGAAGTGGACTAAACTCCAACTAGTAGAAGAACCTGCATGAAAACAACAACAAAAAAAAAAGGAGACATGTGGATATGTGGTCTGTCAGAGATCCTGAAAGCATAGAGAGCTTGGAAATTGCAAAGTGGTATAAACCCCACCTCACCCCCCAAAAAAAAAACTTACTGTCATCTAGTGGGATCCTAATAGAGACTCCTTCTTGAGTTTCCAAGACGGTATTTCTACAGAAATAGATTGCTCAATCTTCCTTCCGAGGAGTGGCTTGTGGGTTTTAACCACCAGACTTCTGGTTAGCAGTCAAATGCCTTAGGCACTACATCACCAGAGCTCCTAAGTGGTATAAGGACCTAAGAATTAACCCCCAAAATTGGCCCTATTAGCCAGGAGCTCTGGTAGCATAGTGCCTAAGGCACTTGACTGCTAACCAGAAAACTGGCAGTTCAAACCCATCAGCCACTCCTCGGAAGGAAGATGGGGCAATCTATTTCCATAGTGATATGCCTCAGAATCCCAAAGAGGGGTCACTATGAGTTGGGTCCGACTCGATGTCACATAACAACAATAACAACAGCCAGGAGCTGCATGGAGGACTGCACTGGTGGCTCGTGAATGAAAGGGGAAGCAGCAAAGAGGGAGACAGGCTGAGCTGTGGACCTTTGCCTGTCCAGAAGGAACAGCAATTTTGAATGTTTACCAGCTGTTGGACCATTTTGGATATTTAAAGCAATAGCATTCTCTCAGATTCCAGGGACCCAAGTATCAGCCCCACTTGCTGGAAAGCACAAGGACACTCCAGACTCAAATAATTAGAAAGGTGTGATATTCTCCTTGTTACTCTTATACCCTATACCCTCTTGGTGAGCAAAGGTGTGGCCATTCCTCACTCATGCCCACCTTCTGGGCCAGCAGGAATTCCATCCTAGTCCGTGTGCTCTGATGGAGCCTAAGTCTCCTGACCTACCCTGCCCAGATATTTTTTTTT
>NW_006921802.1:4387770-4388586 GCF_000298275.1 Orycteropus afer afer
GTTTTCAGCTTTTTCTCTCTTTCATGTTCCTGATACTCATTTTTTTTGTGTGTGGTTAACCCCATTCCTTGTTTTTCTTGAATTTTTCCCATTTTTTTCTTCATTATTCTCCTACTTAACCTCTTTTCTCTTATTGCCCTCTCCCCAGATATTGCAGGGTTTTTTTTCTTTTCTTTTTCATTTTTTTTGTAATTGTTCCTGTGTGTTAATGTGCTGTATTTATTGTCTGCTTGCTTTTATGTTTTTGATGGTTTGTTTTTATCTAACAGAGTGAGAGACAGCAACCATACCCATACAACACAACCACATCCACACCTACTGCACCTCCAGTTCCTGAGTGAGAGCCACCAATTCCTTTTCCACCAAGTGGCCAAAGATAAATGACCACAAAGCATAACATGACTTACCCTTTATTGCTATTCACAAAAAGTTAACAGAGATCTAAATATAACAATGTCACAATGTCTCAGAGACAACAGACCATCACAGTCCATATAAAGAAGATAAAGTGGTAGAAACAAGGTACCAGGATACAGAACCAGAACTCATCCCAAAGGAATAAACAGTATTGGAACTCCCTGAAAAGGAATTCAAAAGAATTATATTTAAGTATCTTCAAAAGATTGAGCGACAGATCAAGGAAAACACTGACAAAATTAAGAAAAACAGAGATAAAATTCTAGAACAATTTCAGAAAAAAATACAAGAACAAAATGACAAAATAGTAGAGCTAAAAAGGGACAAGTTTGTAGTCACTTCTAGGTCACAGCCAGCTACCCAGAAAGAGCAAGTAGTTGAACCTGTGGGCTTGGGACC
>NW_006921802.1:4390101-4391286 GCF_000298275.1 Orycteropus afer afer
AACCTTATAAGATATATACTAAAGGCAGTCCTTTGAGCAGAAAACAAATAATGGCAAACTACAACTGACCATTAATACACAAGATGACATAACCTGAAAACCAACAGAGCTATAGAAGTATCCAAAGTAAAATAAGTTTACAAGATTGCAAACAAGGAATCAGTGATATCAATTGGCAAATGAGGACAACTATGAACCAAAAAGAGGGAAAAAAATAGTGCAGTTACAGAACTTCTAAAAGGGAAGGAAGTCAAGAAAGTTGCAAGATAGATTGGACTGTTCTAAACTAAGGGAAAATAGTATAAATCACAGAATAGCCTCAAAGAAAAATGATAAACCTTCACATCACAATACAAAAAAAGACAAGCAACAACATTTAGCAAATACTAAAACAATAGCAACAAAGGAAATGTTAACATGATTCATAAACTTAATGAACTCAGAACAGAAAATTATATTGAACAAAGAAACCAGGAACACCATGAAAAAACATATACCAATATGATAGCAACCAATTCATACTTGTCAATAATTACACTGAATGCCCATGGATTTAATGCACCACTCAAGAGAGCGAGTGTTATAAACTGGATAAGAAACCATAACCTATCAATATACTGTGTACAAGTGACATACCTTAGAGACAAAGACAAAAATAGACTAAAAATCAAAGCTTGGAGAAAAGATATATCAAGAAAATGGCAACCAAAAAAGTGTAGCAGTGGCAATATTAATTTCTGATAAAATTGACTTTAAGACAAAAACCACCATAAGAGACAAAGAAGGACATTATATAATGATTAAAGGATTAATGGAACAAGAATATATAACCATAATAAATATCTATTGTCCCAATGAAAAAGTCTCAAAATACATAAATCACACTTTAACAGAATTGAAAAGACAAATAGATGACTCCACAGTCATAGTAAAAACTCACTCACTGCTGTTGAGGCCAATTCAACCCATACTGACTCCACCTTGAGTTTCTGAGGCAGTGTCACTACGGAAGTAGGAGACATTAATATACCACTTTCAATGAAAGATAGAATTGTGAAGATGAAGAGCTAAATAATACAACCCACCAACTTGACCTGATAGACATCTACAGAGGACTTCACTCAACAATGGCACAACATACATTCTTTTCCAGTGCACATGGAATATTCTACATGATAGACCATA
>NW_006921802.1:4392051-4393053 GCF_000298275.1 Orycteropus afer afer
AACTATACTCCAACAAATTTGAAAATCTGGAAGAAATGGACAGATTTCTAGAAACACACTACTTACCTAAACTAAAACAGACTGAGGTGGAAAAGTTGAACAGATCTAACAAAAAAAAGAAATTGAACAAGTTACAAAAAAAAAAGAAAAAAATTACCACCGAAGACAAGTCCTGGCCCAGACGGTATCACCAGAGAATTATACCAAACATTCTGAGAACTAACACCACTGGGTTTGAAACAGCAGTGGCTCAGCCTCAAAACTCACATCAACACGTCACCATGGTAGGGCAAACTGACAGACAAGTTTGTCTACCTGTTGGAAACCTCTCATACCACCCTTACCTGGGTCCCTGTGGCTGACTCCTCCTCTGTCCAGATTCCTGGTCTTTTAATCCCCTTTCTCCCAGCAGGCTCTCCTGCCCTGCTGCTTTGGATGTTCCTGAGTTCCCTCTCCTCACCTGGATCCCAGTGGCTGACTGCTCCTATGTCCAGGTTGCTGGCTTTTTATCCCCTTTGTCCCACTCTCCCTCCCTGCTGCTTTAGACCTGCCTGAGTTCCCTCTCCTCACTTGGATCCCTGTGGCTGACTGCTCCTCTGTATGGGTTCCTGGCTGTTTATCCCCTTTCTTCTGCTCTCCTGCTCTGCTGCTTTGGGCATGCCTGAGTCCTCCTTAATCCCCTTTCTCCCACTCTCCCACCTAACTCATTTGGGTGAGCCTGAGTTCCCTCTCCTCACCTGGATCATTGTGGCATACTGCTCCTCTGTCCAGGTTCCTTGCTTTTTATGCCCTTTCTCCCACTCTCCTACCCTGCTGCTTTGGGCATGCCTGAGTTCCCTCTCCTCACCTGGATCCCTGCAGCTGACTGCTCCTCGGTCCAGGTTCCTGGCTTTTAATTCCCTTTTTCCTTCTCTCCCATCCTGTTGCTTTGGGTGTGCCTGAGTTCCCTCTTCTCACCTGGACAGGGATCCAGATGAGGAGAGGGACAAATTGGCAGAAGAC
>NW_006921802.1:4400356-4401052 GCF_000298275.1 Orycteropus afer afer
TGTCTAATATTGTTATTGCTATTACTGTCAATAGTAATAAATATTAACATTTATTTAAATATACACTCATAAGTTTGGTAACTGCTTACTAATATAGTTTCTGTATATCTTCCAATATCATTTATTTTGTAAGAGAAAATGTATAGAGATCACAATATCCACATTTTTTGGCCATAAATCGTTGGTAACGCAGTTAAAGATGATCTCTTTCATAATTAACAGGAAGTCCTGTTTTCTTATAGAAATCTCTCACATATGTTACAAGGACATGTTCCTTCAAGACTAAGATTTACTGCAGTAGAATTGTAACCACCCATTCTCATTGCAAATTTTTCTGAGAAAACTTGCCATGACTCATTTCTACTTCTGAGTCATAATTTTTCCAAATAAGTTCAAACTCTTGATTCTATCCAATTCTGGTAATAGAGAGAGGATGATATAGCATCTGGTAGTAGAAATGCATATTGAGTCTTTCCTCTAATGATTTTAGAACTAAAAATGTAAAAGAAGGTTTAGATAATTAAGAATCCTCACAATGTGTTATTACATTCTACTCAATGAAAGGGAACCTAGATAGAGAATAACTACATAAGTAATTACTATCTCTTATTATCTGACAAAAACATATATAATTGTGCTTTGTACTTGAAAGGGTTTGGCAAAGGTACAAATGAAGAAACAAAAGTTCAGTGAAGT
>NW_006921802.1:4405167-4406167 GCF_000298275.1 Orycteropus afer afer
TGCACACTCACAATCCTTGCTATGCTTGAGCTTATCATTGCAGCCACTGTGTCAATCCATCTTTTTGAGGGTCTTCATCTTCTTCACTGACCCTCTAGTTTACTAAGCATGATATCCTTGTCCAGGGACCAGTCTTTTCTGATGACAGGACCAAAGTCGGTAAGATGAAGTCTGACCATCTCTCTTCCAAGGAAGAATGCACTTATTCCAGGACAGATTTGTTCATTCTGGCAGTCCATGGTTTTTTCAGTGTTCTTTGCCAATACCACAATTCAAAAGTCTCAACTCTTCTTTGGTCTTCCTTATTCATTTCTAGCTGTCACATGTATGTTGGGCAATTGAAAATACATGGCTTGGGCTAGGGGCATCTCAGTCTTCAGGTGACATCTTTATCTTGAATACTTTAAAGAGATATTTTGCAGCATACTTGCCCACTGCAATGCAATGTCTAATTTCCTGACTGCTGCTTCCCTAGGTATTGACTGCGGATCCAAGAAAATGAAATCCCTGACAACTTCAATTTTTTCTCCATTTATCAAGATGTTGCTTATTGGTCCAATTATGAGGATTTTAATTTTCTTTATGTTGAAGTGTAATCCATACTGAAGATTATAGTATTTAATCTTCATCATTAAGTGCTTCAAGTCATGTTCACTTTCAACAAGCAATGTTGTGTCATCTGCATATTGCAGGTTGTTAATGGTTCTGCCTCTAATGCTGATGTCATGTTCTTCTTCATGTAGTCCAGCTTCTTGGATTATTTGCTCAGCATACAGATTGAACAAATAAGGTGAAAGGTTACAATCCTGACTTACACCCTTCTGATTTTAAACCATGCAATATCCTTTTGTTATACTTGAATGACAGCTTCTTGGTCTAGGTACAGTTTCATCATGAAAACCATTAAGTGTTCTGGAATATACATTCTTAAAAATGTTATCCATAACTTGTTATGATCCATACAGTAGAGCACCTTTGCATAGTCAATAAAACAACAGTA
>NW_006921802.1:4406606-4410085 GCF_000298275.1 Orycteropus afer afer
TTTTTTTTTTTTTTTTTTTTCCATTTTCTTCGGTGCGGATTCAACTTTTTCCTTCAATACCATTGGTTCTTGATCATGGATTACCTCCTGAAACAGATAGACATTGACCAATTCTTTTGAATACAGTGACTCTGTATATTCCTTCCACCCACCACTTGTCTGTCAGTTTGTCATATTGTGGTGGCTTCTGTGCTGCTGTGAGGCTAGGAGCTATGCTCCTGTATTTTAGATACCAGAAGGGTTACTCATGATGGATAGATTTCAGTGGAGCTTCTAAATGAAGCAGACTGGCAAGAGGGACTGGGCAATCCACTACTGAAAAAACTGGCCACTGAAAATATTATGAATGGCAGTAAAACACTGGTTGATATATTACTGGAAAACTTTGTGAAGATCAATGAAACACGGTCTGATATAGTGGTAGATGATGACCCCCTTCAGGTTGGAAAACACACAAAATACAACAGGGAAAGAGCTGCCTCCTCAAAGCAGAGTTTACCTTAATAACATGGGAGTACAGCTTTTGGGACCTTCATTTGCTGATGAGGCATGACTCAAAATGGGAGGAAACAGCTGCAAATATCCATTAATAACTGAAATGTGGAATGTACAAAGTATGAGTCTAGGAAAATTGGAATTTGTCAAAAATGAAGTGAAATGGATAAAAATTGATATCCTAGGCATTGGTGAGCTGAAATTGACTGGTATCAGGTATCAGTCATTTAAAATCAAACAATCACATGATAAACAGTGCTAGGAGCTCTGGTAGCATAGTGCCTAAGGCACATGACTGCTAACCAGAAGGCTGGCAGTTCAAACCCACCAGCCACTCCTCAGAAGGAAGAGGGGGCAATCTAATTCCATAGTAATACTGCCTCGGAAACCCAAGGAGGGGTTGTGATGAGTCAGGTCCGACTCAATGGCACATAACAGCACAGCACATAGGAATGACAAACTGAAGAGAAATGCCATTGCATTCATTGACAAAGAGAACCTCTCAAAATCTGTCCTATAGTAGAATGCTATCAGTGATAGGATATTAACCATACACCTACAAGGAAGCCCAACTTATATAACTATTAATTCAAATTAACATACAGCCACTAAAGCTAAAGATAAGGAAATTGAAGATTTTTATTAACTTCTACAGTCTGAAGTTGACTAAACATGCCATCAATACATATTAATAATTATTGGTGATTGAAATGTGAAAGTTGGAAATAAGGAAGAAGCATCAGTAGTTGGAGAATATGGCCTTGATGATAGAAATGACACTGGAGATCCCATGATTGAACTCTGCATGACCAGTGACTTATTCATTGGAAATACCTTTTTTTTCAACAACATAAACGGTGTCTACATATGTGGACCTCACCAGATAGAATACACAGAATCAGGTTGACTGCATCTGTGTAAAGAGGCTATAGAGAAGCTCAATATCATGGGTCAAAACAAGGCCAGGAGCTGACTGTGGAACAGATCATCAGTTGCACATGTGCAAGTGTGAGGTGAAGCTGAAAAAAAATTAAAATAAGTCCATGAGAACCAAAGTATAACCTTGATTATGTTGTTGTTGTTGTTGTTATTTGCCTTCGAGTTGGCCCCGACTCATAGCGATCCCACCTTGGGTTTCCGAGGCATTATCACTACAGAAGTAGGATTGCCCAACCTTCCTTCTGAAGAGTGGCTGGTAGGTTTGAACCGCCAGCCTTCTGGTGAGCAGTCAAGTACCTTAGGCACTATGCTACCAGAGCTCCTACCTTGATTATATCCTATCTGAATTTGGAGACCAACTGAAGAATAGATTTGATGTATTGAGCACCAATGACCGAAGACCAGACGAGTTGTGTGTGGTGACATCAAAAGCATCATATGTGAAGCATACAAATGGTCATTAAAAAGACAGGAAAGGAAGAAAGACAAAAATGGATGTCAGGAGAAACTCTGAAACTTGTTATTGAATGTAGAATAGCTAAAGTGAATGGAAGAAAGGTTGAAATAAAGGATTTCAAAGGGCATCTCATGAAGGCAAAGTAAATTATTATGATGAAATGGGCAAAGACCTGGAGTTAGAAAACCTAATGAGAATACACTCAGCATTTCTCAAATTGAAAGAACTGAAGAAAAAATTCAAGCCCTGACTTGCCATATTGAAAGATTCTATGGGAATAGTGTTATAATAGGAACAATAATTAATGTTTTATATTAGTTTAGCATTTATGGAATGTATTCACTAAGGTGCAAGACAGTAAGTGGCTTGATCAAAGTTGTTAGTTTCCAGGTGCCAATGAGTTGATTCTGACTCATAGCAACCCAGCATAAAACAGAATGAAACTTAGCCCAGTGCTTAGCCACCCTTGCAATTGTGACTATGTTTAAGCCTATTGTTTCAGCCACTGTGTTGATTCATTTTATTGGAGGTCTTCCTCTTTTTCACTGACCTTCTACTTCATACTTTAGCAGGATGATTTCCTTCTCCAGGGACTGTTCTTTCCTGATAGCATGCCCAAAGTTCATGAAATGAAGTCTTGCCATTCTCTGTTCTAAGGTGCATTCTGGCTATAATTCTTCTGAGACTAATTGTTTTGATCTTCTGGAAGCACATGGCATGGCCAACAGTCTTTGTCAACAGCATAATTCAAAGGCATCGATTCTTCTTTAGTCTTCATTATTCATTGTCTGGTTTTCACATGTATATGATGCTATGGAAAATACTGTGGCTTGGAAGAGGCACGCCTTAGTCCTCAAAGTGATATTTGTGCTTGTTTACACTTTAAAGATGTGTTTTACAGCGAATTTGTCCAATGCAATATGTTGTTTGATTTCCTGACTACAGCCTTTGTGGGTATTGATTAAAGATTCAAGTAAAACAAAATCCTTGACAATTTCAATCTTTTGTTCATTTATCGTGATGTTGTGCATTGACCCAGTTGTGAGATTTCTTTTTTTCTTTTATGTATACTGAAGGCTGTAGTCTTTGACCTTCACCAGTAAGTGTTTCAAGTGCTCTTCACTTTCAGCGAGTAACGCATCATCTTCATATTGCAGGTTGTTAATTAGTTTTCTTCAAATCCTCATGCTATGTTCTTCTTCAAGTAGTCTAGTATCTGGGATTATTTTTTTCAGTATAAAGATTGAATAGTATTGTAAAAAATACATCCTTGATGCATACTTTTCCTGATTTTAAGACACACGGTATCACTTTGTTCCATTCAAATATCTGCCTCTTAGTCCATGTACAGTTTCTGCACGAGCACAATTAAGTTTCTGAAGTTCCATTTCTTCAAAATATTAGCCATAACTTGTCATGATCCACACAGTCAAATGTCTTTGCATAGTCAGAAACAGATGAACATATTTCTGTTATGTTCTGCTTTCATCTAAGACCCATCTGACATCATCAAGGAAATGCCTCATTCTGGATCTTCTTCTGAATCCAAATGTTCTTGAATATCTTTCAGTTCCCTGTTGATGTACTG
>NW_006921802.1:4410565-4423513 GCF_000298275.1 Orycteropus afer afer
GAAAAGCCTCCAGCTTGATGTGGAAAAGCCTCCAGCTTGACGTTTGATCCAAGAACTTTGAACTTGTCAGCTTCTATAAGTGTGTGAGCCATTTTCCTAAGATAAATTTCTCTATATATACATATAAATAAGCTTTACTGGTTTGTTTCTCTAGAGAACTCACTCTAACACAGGTGCATATATGAATCTCTTCTAGTCAGATAGCCAAATTTCTTTGTATAGATGGATGAGCACTTTCAGTGGTGCATCTGTTTTTGGAAATATCTTAATTGGTATTCCCTCAATTCCTGGAGCCTTGTTTTTTACCAATGCCTTAAGTGAAATTTGGACTTCTTCCTTCAATACTATCCATTCTTGATCACATGCTACCTCCTGAAATGATTGAAAATCTGCTAATTCTTTTTGGTATAGTGACTGTATTCATGTCATCTTTTGATGCTTCCTGCCTTATTCAATATTTTACCCATAAAATTTTTCAATATTGCAACCTGAGGCTTGAATTTTTCTGCTTGAGAAATGCTGAGCACGCTCTTCATTTCTTGTTTTCTAACTCCAGGTCTTTGCACATTTCACTATAAAACTTTGTCTTCTAGAGTTGCTCTTTGAACTCTTCTGTTCAGTTCTTTTACTTCATCATTTCTTCCATTCTCTTTAGCTACTCTACATTCAAGATCTGGTTTCAGAGTCTTTTGTGATATTGATCTTTCCTTTATTTCTGTCTTTTCAGTAACCTTTTGCATTTTTTATAAATGATGACTTTGACGTTATCCTACAACTTTTCTGGTCTTCAGTCATTAGTGTTCAATGCATTGAATCCATTCTTAGAAATGGTCTCTAAATTTAAGTGATATATACTCAAGGTCATACTTTGGCCATCCTGACCTTGTTTATTTTGTAAATTTGTTCTTATATTGCTTTCCTGAATTCTTTTAGAATTTTATCTGTGTTTTGCTTGATTATGTATGGTTTCCTTGATCTCTTTCTTAATCTATTGTAGAGACCTAGTATATTTCATTTGAATTCCTTATGAGGTACTTTAAACAGCATTTCTTTCTCAGGAATATTTTTCTGGTCCTTTATTTTCACCACTTCTTTGAGCTGTCTTTTCCTGTTTGTGTGTATGTGTGTGTGATTTGAAATGGTCTTCAATCTCTGAGACATTATGGTATTATTGTATTTATTTGTTGATTTTATGTTCATTTGCCTCATTGTGAATTTTTTGTTTTCTTTTAACATATCCAGGCAATGGAGTTGGCATGCTACTCTAGCTGCTATTTTGGCAGCACTAGGAAGTAACCACCTGTCTCCAGGTGTATTTAGTAGCAGGTGGGAGTATGGACATTTTTCTCTGGGTGGCGGACATGTAGAGAAGATGAGGGCAGGCAGGAAAGGTGTTGGACACTTTCTGTCATTGTCATAGTGGTAATGAATTGGGTGGTGGCCCTTACCCAGTTGGTGGGGTGGTAGTTGTGTGGGTATGGCAGGAGAGGGCTGCTGGCTCTTGACTGATCTCTGGTTGTTGATCACCCATCTGGGTGTTGATGCAATGCTAGATGAGTTTCATATTTTTCTATTCTTAAAAGTATCTTAACCCATAAAGTATTGAACAGCTATACAATGGAATTCTAGCCTTCTGTAAAAAAAAAAAAAAAGAATATAAAAATTTTGTACATATGATATGGAAGAAATCTTTGGGTTATATTGTAGACAAAAATGGAAGAAGTGGAACAATCTATGTAGTAGATGTAGACAAAGACTTTTTGCTAAGAAAGTGAGGAAATAAATATACATTCATATCTGTGTATATAAAAGAAAAAGTGAGGGAAACAAAAAGTCCCCATAAACATGGTTATCTGTCATACATTTTCATGTCATTTTAGTTATATATACAAAAAAGAAATTAACAAAGTGCACATTTTTCCCCCCTGATAGATAAAAACAACAGAAGGCATGCATACAAAAAAGGAGAGTATTCTCTATCCCACTCCTCCTGAAACACATTAAGGTTACAAAGAGACTAATGGACACATGTACCCCAGTCTCCACGGCCCTGAGATCAGAACTGGATGGTACCTGCCTAACACTACATTCACTCTGAAAGGGATCACATTAGGAGGTCCTGGATTACAGTGGGGCAAAAAATGTGGAACAACTCTCAAAATCATAAAATAGACCAGGCTTACTGTCTGATAGAGACTGATGGGACCCTGAGACTGTGACCCTTAGACATCCTTCAGGTCTGGAACTTAACTCACCCTCACTGCTCAAATTTAAGCCAATCTTAATCTGCTTCAGAAGTGAGATAGAGAATGTACTCCTTTTTTGTGTATTTATATAATGCTCCAAAGGCAGAAAAGGATAGGAAACAAGGATGAATGGAAACAATAAATACAAGGAGGAAACAGGAAGAATGGTATTTCATTGTAGAGCTTGCAATCAGGGCCATGAATCAAAATGTGTATGAATTTTTTAATAGGAAACAAAATTGCTCTGTAAACTTTCACCCAAGTCACAATAAAAAGTTTAAATACTATTAAAAATTAAAAAAAAAAATAAATGAAAAGATTTCAAAGTGAGGACCAAAGCTTTTTTCTGCATGACTCCCAATTATTGCCTTCATTTTGATGAGAACAAGAGTATAAAAAGGGAGCTTCTATTTTAGCCAGGCTACTGTGCATTATCAAATGAATGTTTTTAGAAGAGCTTTTTTTGTATTCATACAGAACTATAACTTATTTCCATCCATGGCTGCTTTTGGAAGCTGTGTAACCATAATCGGATGGCTGCAGGTGCCCGAGTGTCTGCCAGCCATCCCAGAATAAAGCAGCAGAAGCTGGTGTCCTGTGCTTGTTTGTGTTCATGATTTGCTCCGGCTGCTGCTGTTTTTGGAAAAGGTGACCTTAATGAGGTGAAATAAATCTATCTTGTGTGACATCAGATATTTTCATTTGCTGTGCAATCATATATATGTGATCATAATCCCTGATGAATCCTGCAATATGAGAATGTTCAATTAATGAAAAGCAATAAGATATCACCATGTAAGTTCTAAAAAATGTGAGAGAGACACTCTTCTGGAGTTGTAATGATGTATTATTTCTTCACTATAACTCTTTTCATAGATTATTTTGTTTATATCTCATTTTCATTATGGTGACTAATTTATCCAAAACATGTACAAATAATACATTGTTCTGATTACCTAGTGCTGCTCCGACAGGAATATATCACAAACGGAATATATTGAACAAACAAGAGTTTGTTTTTTCACAGTTTGGAGACTTTAAGTCTGAATTCAAAGTGCCAGTTTCCAGGGGCTGGGTGAAAGCCCTTCAACCTTGGGCTTCAGCTCTGCCTCCTGCTCCTGGCCCACTGAAGTTAGAGGCTTTTCTTCACTCAGACATCTGCTGGCTGCTGAGACTAACAAGCCCAAGGTTGACAAGTAAAAAAGCACAGTCCCGATGTTACCAAACCACATCTCAGGCCATTAATTCAAGTCCATTGAAAGTTCCACAGTTGCCAGAGCATAGCAGGCTGCTGGACAATGACACAGCTACATGCAGGGTTCAAGTGTGTCATAAGTTGGAGACCATTGCCAAAGCTGTTTCTTATATTCAGGAAGCATACCACATGCCCAAACTACTTAGCTGCTCCAATAGATTCCACCATGGAGTTAATTACCATTCTCACCATGGGGAATAACTACATTCAGCTGCCCAGCCACTCAACCAGGCCCAGCCAAGTTGACACACAAACTTAACCACCACACACATACATCCAAAAGTAAAGCAAATATAATCCATAATACATACACTCAAAAATATAAAAGATGTTGTTACTATCATTTTATCTTAAAGTTTAGTGTATCAACCACTGTGAATATTGCTAGATATTAATACAGAATTAGTAGCCTAAGAATGGCATTTAGAATAAAGTATTCTCTGTGTTCAGTGGTAAAATTTTTGCCCTACATGTAGGAGACCTGGTTCAATTCCTGGCCAATGCACCTCAACTGCAGCCACCCCACCTGTCTGTCATGGAAGCTTGTGAGTTGTTGTAATGCTGAACAGGCTTCCAGAATAAGATGGACTAGGAAGAATGAGGGAGCTCTGGTAGCATAGTGCCTAAGGCACTTGACTGCTAATTAGAAGGCTGGTGGCTCAAACCCACCAGCCACTCCTCAGAAGGAAGGTTGGGCAATCTACTTCTGTAGTGATACTGCCTCAGCAACCCAAGAAGGGGTCGCTCTGAGTCCAGTCCTACTCAGTGGCAACTAACAACAACAACAACAGGAAGAATGAACTGGCAATATGAAAATCAGACAGTTAACATCTTATGGATCCCAGTAGTTAGCTCCAAAACTGATTGTGAGGATGGTGCTGTACCAGTAAGCATTTTGTTCCATTATGCACAGGATAGCCGTGAGTTTGAGACTGACTTAATGGCAGCAAAAAACATTCTCTGTGTAATCTGCTCCAAATTTATTAGGAAAAAATAAGAGTCTATATTTAAAGAAATTTTGACAAACTTTCTAATGGATTTAGCAGACAGAAAAATGTCTAAGAAAAAAAATTATTAGGAATTAGATATTCTCCACATATAAACAATATTTTAGTATGAAAGTTGTCACAGAAATGCTAACCCAGCAAGTTACATGAATAAGAGCTGAAGAGCAAATTGTAACAGATATTTGTTCCTTCTTATCTAAACTTTATTTTCACCATCATAGTGCTTAGTTTGAAATATCTGAATCTATTAATTGAGCCAAAGGAATAAAAATTTTAAAGAATCTGATAAAAATGTAAAACACAAAATGGTCATCTATTTTTGCAGAAAACCCTCATGCTTATACATCCAATTCTATGAATAATAATCTTAAATTTGGAGAAGAGGGAGGAAGAAAGGGAAAAGGTATGTCATTATGTTATGTATCGTAGCAAAGGCTTTTGAATCTCATATGAAGTCCTTTTTATTCAGAATTATAACTTGTGAATCAGACTTTTAGATTTTTCGTAAATGCTTATTTATAGAAAATGTAAACCATGACAATGGTCAACAAATCATTTTGCTTTTATGTTGAGTTAATTAAACACTGACCTTAAGTCACTACAACATCCTAATGTGCTTTATGAATGACCAAAGATGCAGTTATTTTCAATATAATTTTTTCAGTCTAAAGGGAATATTATTAGGTATAAATCATTTTAAATTGTTGCACAGAACTGGTAATCTATGCATGGTGATTTATGATAACCAGCATATTAAGTTCATAGATATCCTCATTGGTCATATGTTTAGAATTTGCTATTTAAAACAAATGTAAATAAACAGTGATAACTCGAGACATCCATTTGAAACACAGGTTTTAACTCTTTCAGGATGTTCTTTTACATTTTCCATACTAAAATAAATGATCCTTTCTGGACTCCTACAATAGCCTTTTCATGTGTGTTTCATATTGAAATTGTCTGTTGACATATTCATATTTTCCTCTAAGATATTCATTGTCTAGAGGTCAAGAACTGTCTTGTTCATGTACAGTGCATTGGCATGCATTGAGTTTAATAGAATATTATGGCCATTCCTCATTTTAGCTTCAATGATCCCCAAGTCTTTATCCAGCAAACATGTATTGAATTTCTGTGTTATGATCATCTGTATATCAGGATGAGGGCAGCCAAATTAAAAAAAAAAAAAGTCCAAAGATGCTTATCTTTGATTTCCACCCAGTGTCCTCTGGTAGAAGAGATTGACATGTTGAATCTAATTACAATATCAACCATCAGTATTATAGATGTTTAATTAAATTTAATTAAAAGAAAAGTTTTGGAAAAAAGTAGTTTGGAGAAGAGGAAATGACATTTGTGAAAAGTGGTTCATTCATGCGGTGAAGACAATGAGTGTACAGGCATAGCTTCAGTAGAAGGGGATGTCAATGGTGAGGACTATGGGAGTGCAGTGACTCTGGATGGGCATCAGTTGGGAGGCCTGTGGGATCTGAAGCCAGAAACGAGGACTGAGTCTGGATTGTGGAAGACTTTGTGCACCTTTATCCTGGGAGCTTTATGACATTAATGGGAAATCAAAAAAGTGAACCAAATAGTGTAAAAGATGAATTGGAAACATAGGAGAGATGGAAAAAGAAAAACAAAAGTTGGAGCTACTTACAAAAATAGCCATGTTCTATTGCACTGGGCAGTTTTCTAGGCTATCAGCATGTATTATTTAATTTAATACTTACAATGCCTTGTATGGTAGAAACCAATACTAACATTTTTTTCATTTACAGATGAAAAAAACAAACTAAGGCTTAGTGGTGTTCAATCACTTTCTAACTATGAGGCTGACAGGTGGTGAAATCAGGATTCAAATCCAGATACTCCTATCTCTAAAATATATGCATACAATCACTAATCTATATAACTTGGAACATGAAGGAAAACAAAACAAGAGAGAGTTGTACCCTAGCCATTCTCAATAAGTTTCTTGCTAGTCCTGGCAAAAGCATACCCAGGAAATCCTGCAGTAAGATGTAGAGCAATGGTGACACTGATCCACAGAGTCTGACTGATCGCGTTATGAGTGACTGTTGTAGAGGTGATTAATTATAACACTTGTTATGATGCTAATACAATTATTGAACAAAAACATATACTAGTGAACCTTTCTAAAACCGCACCACACTGAATTTTAGTGAAGTCCTAAAACTATTGACAAAGAAATAGAAAACACTACCACAGTGGCAGTGCAGCATGTGCAAATGGACTTTAGATCACACAGAGTATGCAATGTTTTTGGGAAATTGCCTGGCATGCTTGCTATTTTATGTGCACTGTTGTTTGAATATCCATATTATTAGTTTGGTCTCCTTTGGCCTGTGAAATTGATCTTGTGAGTTTTCTTTTCAATCCATTTCAGAAAGTATTCTAATTTCCATTTAAAATATATGGCCAGTGAAATAACAGCCCTAAGAGACTCTCTATTACATTGATATTGGTAAGTATGAACATGAGTGCATTGTGTTTGCTAATCTCTTGGTGAAGGGTGAGAGAAGGGGTCCAGAATAGATGGAGGCCTCTGAACCATAACATATTGAGCTATGTTTTCCTTCAACTGAGTTGCTGTTTCAATCATTAAAAAGCAAGGCATCTAGTAAATGTTAAGAGCAGTGATTTATTTATTTATTTGGCAGCTGAAAAATCTAGATGGATTAAATGTGCAGTCTTGGAGCTAGAAAGCTACTTACATCTATCATCACATGGATTTGATTTTGTGGATGGGAGTTTCAATCTACATTTAATTAAACTCCTTTACTTTTTCAAATGAAAGCCAAGAATACACAAGAAAATGTCTGCATTTAGTGCCATGCTTCTGTGGCTGCCAGAATTGGACTGATTTTATTGTATCCTGACGGATCTATCTCAACAAGAAAAATCTAATTTACTACATTTTTGTCTGTGCCCTCTAACTTATTTTGTTTCAGAAGACTTTGGGATTGGAGTTATTTGAATACTTGTGAAGACTCAGCACTCTAACTTAGTGTGTATTTTGTTTGTTTGTTTTTAAATTGTTTTTGTTTTAAATTAGCAAATGTTTAACAATAATCTAAATGTGAATAAATAAAGTTTTAACCAAATTTTGTCAAGACCCAGGAACCAGGACATTTGATTTTGTAATGGATGCTTGTACAGCAATAACAATTAATGACAACATTGATGATGCTCATGAAGCTCTGAAACGTCCAATAGTTAAAAGAGAGGAAGAATATAAGAAGGATTTCAATAAGCAAGTTTCTCTCATCCCTACCCCGCATAAATTCAAATATATTATGACCTATATTAGAGGACACAGGAGTCCCTGGGAAATGGAAAAAGTTAAGCTCGGGACTACCAACCAAATGACTGGCAGTTTGAACCCAACCAGAGACGCTTTAGAAGAAAGGCTTGTGATCTTCTGGAAGAAGCCTTGAAAGCTGTATGGACTAGATTCTGTGGCAACTGGTTTGGTTTTGGTTTTTACTAAATGAGTTTAAAAATATAGTTGGCTATGATAGCTAGAAAATAACATCTTTTACAGTTGGCACATTAAAGATTTTCTACATTTAAGTGGCACCATTTTTTGAGGATCACAAAGAACTTTACACTAGTTATAGTAGTTAAGGCATTTGGCTGCTAACCAGAAAATCAGCAGTTCAAACTCATCAGCCACTCTGTGGAAGAAAGATTGGGCAATCTGCTGCTGTAAAGAATTACAGCCTTGGAAACCCAATGGGGCATCACTATGAGTCAGAATTTACTTGATGACCTTGAGTTTCATTTTTTGGTTTAATATGTGAAATCAGCCTATTAAAGCAAATATAATATTGATGTCACAATATGCCTTGCTTTGAAACAAGCAAATTTATATATGTTAATAAACTTTTTATCTTAAAGAATAAGTGTGGATTATTACTCCTATTAATCTTACTTTACATTTTGATGAAAATTATTTTTTTGTAAAAATGTCTAATCATTGACCTTCTATTACACCCTTTTCTATCACTAGACTGGTTCATATTACCAGTTTATCATATTAATACTAGTCTATTATCTATGCCAAGAAATTTGAAAGATAGGTACCTGGCCAACTGACTGGAAAAGATCCATATTTGTGTCCATTTCCAAAAAGGTGACCCAACAGAAGGGGGAAATTATCAAACAATTTAATTAACATCACATGTAAGTAAAATTTTCTGAAAATGATTAAAAAATGGTTGCAATGGTACATAGACAGCAAAGTGTCAGAAATTCAAGCCAGATTTAGAAGAGGACATGGAACAAGGGATATCATTGCTCATGTCAAGTGGATCTTGGATCAGAAAAATGTTTACCTGTGTTTTATTGACTATGCAAACGCATTCAACTGTCCGACTCATAACAAATTATGGATAGCATTGCAAAGAATGGGTATTCCAGAACAATTAATTGTGCTCATGAGGAAGCTGTACATAGACAAAGAGAAAGTCATCAGAACTAAGCAAAGGGATACTGTTTTTGTTGTTGTTATGTGCCGTCGAGTCAAACCAGACTCATAGCGACCCCTCCTTGGATACTGCATGTTTAAAATCAGGAAGGGTATGCTTCAAGGCTATATCCTTCCACCATACTTCTCCAATCTGTATGTTGAGCAAATAATTGGAGAAGCTAGACTATGTGAATAAGACTACAGCATGAGAATTGTAGGGGGACTCATTAAAAACATACAATATGTGGAAAAGGAGCTCTGTTGGCACAATATGTAAAGCATTTAGCTAGTAACCAAAAGGTTGGCAATTTGAACCCACAAGCTGCTCCACAGAAGAAAAATGAGGATGTTTCCATCTGTGAAGATTACAACATTGAAAAATCTATGGGGAAGTTCTACTCTGTCCTATAAGGCTGCTGTGAGTTGGAATCAACTCCATGGCAGTGCGTTTTTTCATTTTATATGCAGATGACACAACCTAACTTTTTGAAAGTGAAGAAGACATGAAGCACTTTCTAATGAAGATCAAAGACAACAGCTTCCACTTCTCAACTTACACATTGTCACTAGTGGACCAATAAGCAACAGCATGATAAAAGGAGAAAAGATTGAAGTTGTTAAGGGTTTCCTTTTACTTGGATCCACAATCAACACCCATGGAAGCAGCATTCAAGAAATCCAACAACATATTGCATTGGATAAATCTGCTGCAAAAGACTAAAGAGCAATGAGGACAGTTTGAAGACTAAGGTGTCCCCAACTCAAGCCATAGTATTTTCAATCGTTTCATATGCATGTGAGAATGGGAGAATGAATAAGGAACCAAAGTAGAATTGATGCATTTGAAGTATGGTGTTGTCAAAGAATATCAAATATATTTTAGACTGCCAGAAGAACAAACAAAACTGTCTTGGATAAAGTGTGGTCAGAATGCTCCTTAGAAGCATGGATGGTGAAACTTCATACTTTGGTCATGTTGTCAGAAGGACCAGTCCCTGGAGAAGGATATCGTGCTTGATAAAGTAGAGAGTCAGTGATAAAAAAGAAAACACTCATTGAGATGGATTGGCATGGTGGCTGTAACAACAGGCTCCAGCATAGCAACGATTGTGAAGATGGCATAGGATTGGACAGTGTTTTGTTCTGTACATAAGTTTGCTATGAGTAAGAACCAAATCACAAGTACCTAACAACAACCTTATCCATTATTAAATAAAATTAGCATGTTTTCTTATGACAAAAAAAATTTCAATTATAAATACATACTTAATAAAAGAGTTGAAAGAAAAAGTAACATTCACCTTAATAGAGAAGACAAGGAAAATTAAGGTCTGAATTATTACTACATAAGTAGTGTATGAAGATAGTTAATCAAATATGATTTTCATGAGCTACAATTATATTATTTGACAAATATTTTATGTTAGTACACACAAAATGTTTTAAATATTGTTTTTGTTTGTAATGATGTGGGAAATAAGTAATTGTCAACCTGGGAACTGATGAAGTTATACAGACCATTCCTTTGCTTCAACTCAGCTCAGAGTCCTTCCTAAAGTCCCACTATAGATCTAATTACCTCAGTAAAATTAAATTTGAAACAAAAAAAGAGATTTTGTTCAAGTTACCCTAGAGATTAAGATAAATATTAATTTTATGTCTGAATTATGAAATAAATATCCATATCATTCAAAAGCATTATCTATTTATCAATCTTTTTAATTTCATAAATTACATGCATGTTTTGTCTAGGCTTAACAAACATTTGACTCACAGAGACCTCTTCTTGGTTTTCTGAGGAAGTATCTCTATGCACCTAGATTGCCCATCTTCTTCCCAAGAAGTGGCTGCTGGATTTGAACCACCAGCCTTCTGGTTAGAAGTCAAATGCCTTAGGCACTATGCCTCCAAAGCAGCTATTTTTTGTTTGTTTGTTTGTTTGTTTGTATTTTTAACAAACATTAACTCTTGCTCCCCATAGATGAAACAAATAAGTTTCAGATGTCTGGTGAGGATAGAATTGCAAGACAAAAATCCGAAGCATTCTATAGTGGTATTGATTTCAGGATAGGATATAATCATACTAAACTCCAATCACATGAGTGTAGGAGACACCATAAGAGTCATGGTTTGTATTTTGGCACTATAGAAGACCTGGATTGACCCAGGACTATTGTGTTCCAGCAGGGAACATTTGGCCTAAGCAGACATGATATTCCTGAATTTAATGAAGAACATATTTACAGAGGTGTAGTAGGGTTATAATTTACTTGTGTTTTATTGACTATGTGAAGATATTTGACTGTGTGGATTGTAACAAACCATGGGTAACATTAAGAAGAATGGGAATTCCAAAACACTTAATTGTGCTCATGAGGAACATGTACATAGACCAGAAAGTTGTCATTCAAACACAACAAGGTGATACTGCATGGTTTAAAATCAGAAAGGGAGTGTGTCAGGGCTGTATCCATTCACCATACTTATTCAATCTGTATGCTAAACAAAATATCCAAAAATCTGGAGTATATGAAGAAGAATGCAGCATCAGGATTGGAGGAAGACTCATTAACAACCATATGCAGATGACACAACCTTGTTTGCTGAAAGTGAAGATGATATGAAGCACTTACTGATGAAGATTAAAGACTACAACCTGCAGTATGGATTACAACTCAACATAAAGAAAACAAAAATCCTTACAAGTGGACCAATAAGCAGCATAATAAAAAAAGGAGAAAAGATTAAAGTCAAAGATTTCATATTATTTGATTCCACAAACAACACCAATAGAAGCAGCAGTCAAGATATCAAATGACAAGTTCTAGTAAGATGGTAGAATAGGTAGACAAAATACACAGGCCTTCTTCAACAAAGAAAAGAGAAATTATTTAGCACAGATACAGAAGATAATCCTGGAGCCCTGAGCTTTGAAAGGAAGAATACAGAAGTGGACTAAACTCCAACTAATAGAAGAACCTGGATGAAATCACCAAAGAAGGAGACATATGGAGCTGTGGTCTGGCAGAGATCCTGACAGCATGGATAGCTTGGATATTGCCAAGTGGTGTTGTTTGTTGTTGTTGTTATATGCCATCAAGTGAGACCTGACTCATAGTAACCCCTCCTTGGGTTTCCGAGGCAGTATCACTATGGAAATAGATTGTCCAACCTTCCTTCTGAGGAGTAGCTGGTGGGTTTGAACCACCAGCCTTCTAATTAGCAGTCAAGCCAAGTGGTGTTAGGACCTAAGAATTAAACTAAAAATTGGCCCTGCTAGCCAGGGGCTGCCTGGAGGACTGCACTGGTGGGTGATGAATAAAATATAAAGCAGCAAAGAGGGAAAAGGGGTGAGCTGTGGACTTTGCTTGTCCAGAGGGCACAGATATTTTGAATGTTTACAAGTGCTTCAATAATTTTGGATATTTAATGTGATAGCATTCTTTCAGATTCCAGGGACCTAAGAATAGGCTCCACTTGCTGGGAACTGCAAGGACATTCTGGACACAAACAAACTGGAAAGATGAAATATTCCCCTTGTTACTCTAATATCCCACACTGCCTTGGTGAATGGAGGTGTGGCCATCCATTACTCCCATCCACCTTCTGGGCCCACAGCAATTCCATCCCAGTCTGTGTGCTCTGATGGAGCCTGGGTGCCCTGTCCTGCCCAGCCCAGATTTTTTTTTTTCCTTTTTAGTTTGCTTTTTCTGGTTTAAAATTGTTATTATTATTATCATCCTTTTTCTCTAATCTTCACTTCCCAGGTTCTAGTTTTAAGCTTTTTCTCTCTTCCCCGTTCCTGATAGCCATTTTTTTTTTTCCTCATGATAATACCCATTCCTTTTTTTTTCTTTTTGCATTTTTTGAATTTTTTTTTCTTCATTTTTCTCCTACTCTATCTTTTTTCTCTCATTGTCCTTTCTCAAAACATTGTGGGTTTTT
>NW_006921802.1:4424138-4426035 GCF_000298275.1 Orycteropus afer afer
ATCTACAGATAGAAGTCCAGAAGAGTAATACTAAATTTTCAGAAACAGATAACACATTGAAAGGGCAAAGGAGTAGAATTGAATCTAGGGAAGACAGAATTAATAAGATTGAAGACAAATACCTGAATACTTCTTTGGAAAGGGAACAATCAGAAAAAAGATCAAAACAAAATGAACAAACCTTAAGATTCACGCAGGATACCATCGAAAGGAATAACCTATGTGTAATTAGAATTCCAGAACAGGAAGAGAAAAGGCAAACTGAGAAAATTTCCCAAGATTTGTTGGAAGAAAACTTCTCTGGTATGATGAAAGATGAGAATTTATCCATTCAGGAAATCTAACAAACCCCAAACAGGATAGATTCTAAAAGAAAATCACCAGGACATATCATCAACAAACTCATCAAAAACAAAGACAAAGAAAGAATCCTGAAAACAGCATAGGAAAAATGAAAAGTTACCTACAAAAGACAATCAGTAAGAATACACTCTGATTTCTCAGCAGAAACAATGTAAGCGAGAAGGCAATGAGATGGTACATATAAAACCCTGAATGAGAAAAATGTTCAACCAACATATTATAAATCCAGCAAAATTGTCCCTTAAATATGATTGTGAAATTAGATTTCCAGGTAAGCAGAAATTAAGGGAATTTGTTAAAACCAGACCAACCTTACAAGAGATACTAAAGGGAGTCCTTTGAACAGAGAATCAATAATAGGAAACAACAACAGACCATTAATACACAATGACATAACCCAGAAAGCAACACAGCTATGGACGTATCCAAAGTAAAACAAGCTTACAAGATTGTAAACAGGGGACCAGAGACATCAGTTGGCAAATGAGGATAACTACAAACCAAGAAGAGGGGAAAAATAGTGTAGCTATAAAGCTTCTAAAAGGTAAGTCACAATAGTTGCAAGATACAATTTGGGGACAAAATAATAAATCACAGGGTAACCTCAGAAAAAGTGTTAAAACTTCACATCACAATAAAAAAGAGGACGTGCACAAATACTTAGCAAACACTGAAACAATAACAACAAAGGAAACAACAACATGATTCATAAACATAATGAGCTCAGCACAGAAAATAATATGGAACAAAGAAAACAGGGACACCATCAAAAAACACATAACAAAACAACAGCAACCAAGTCATATTTGTCAATAATTATATTGAATGTCAAAGGATTAAATGCATCACTCAAGAGATGGAGAGCTGCAGAATGGATATGAAAATATAACTTATCAATATGCTGTCTACAACAGACACATCTTAGAGACAAAGACAAAAATTGACTAAAAATAGAAGGTTGGAAAAAAGAGATATCAAGAAAATGGCAACTGTAAAAGAGCAGGAGTGGCAATACTAATTTCTGATCAAATTGACTTTAAGAAAAAAATCACCTACAAGACAAGGAAGGACATTATATAATAATTAAAGTATCACTAGAAAAAGAAGATATAATCATAATAAATATCTATGGACTCAATGAAAATGCCCCAAAATGCATAAATCAGACTTTACCAGAATTGAAAAGGCAAAGAGATGAGTCCACAGTCAAAGTAGGAGACTTTAATACACCACTTTCAATGAAAGATAGAACAACTGGAAAGAAACTCATAAAGACGCAGAAAAGCTAAACAATGCAAACCACCAAGTAGAGCTTATAGATGTCTATAGACCACTTCTTCCAACAACAGCACAATATAAATTCTTTTCCAGTGCACATGGAACATTTTCCATGATAGACCATATGTTAGGCCATAAAGCAAGCCTTCATAAATTTAAAAACATTGAAATACTGCAAAGTCTCTTTTCAGATCACAATGCTCCAAAATTATAAATCAACAATAGGAAGATCAACAGAAAAAGAGCAAACACATGG
>NW_006921802.1:4427655-4433283 GCF_000298275.1 Orycteropus afer afer
ATCACTACGGAAGTAGGATTGCCCAACCTTCCTTCCGAGGAGTGGCTGGTGGGTTTGAACCGCCAGCCTTCTGGTGAGCAGTCAAGTGCCATAGGCACTATGCTACCAGAGCTCCCCAGTAAAGTGTAAGGTCTGATAAAAAGGGGAAGACCCTCAAGGAGATGGACTGACACAGCTCCTGCAATGATGGGCTTGAGTATAGCAAGGATTGTGAGGCTGGCACAGGACCAGGCAGTGTTTTGTTCTGTTGCACATAGGCTCACTATGAGCCAGAGCTGGTTGGATGGTACTTAACAGCAACAGAATAACAGAAGGTTTAAAGGAGCTCTCGTTGTGTGGTGGTTAAGGCATTTGGGGGCTAACCAAAAGGTCAGTTGTTCAAACCCACCAGCTGATCCTCAGAATAAAGTCAGTTTGCTTCTGTAAAATAAAGACTGACAGCCTTGGAAACTCAAAGGGGATCACTAAGAGTTGGAACTGACTCAATGGCAGTTGTATATGAGGGATGCTGAAAAGAAGCTAAGGCTTTGGGTATAGAGCGTAGCCACTTCCAGTCCACTATGCAGTAAAAAAGGAGTCAGGGATAAACTTCTCAATCTCATTCTGCTATTGTTGTCTTTGTTAGGTGCCATTGAGTTACTTGTGACTCATAGCGACCCTATGCACATTATAACTTACCACTGCCTAGTCCTTCACCATCCTCACAAATATTGCCCTGCTCAAGTACATTATTGCAGCCACTGGGTCAATCCATCTTGTTCAAGAACTTCATTTTCTTTTTTCATTGTCCCTTCACTTTCCTAAGGTTGTTATTCTTCTCCAGGGGCTGATTGCTCTGACAACATAACCAAAGTATGAGAGACAACGTCTAGCCATTCTTACTTCTAAGGAACATTCTGTGTTTTCTTCATCCAAGACAGATTTGTTTATTCTTCTAGCTGTCCACACCACATTCTATATTCTTCTTCCACACTATAATTCAAATGAATCAGTTCTTCTTTATTCATTTTCCATCTCTCACATTCATAAGTAGCTATTGAAAATACCATGGCTTAGATCAGGAACACCTAAATCTTCAAAGTGATATCTTTGCTCCTTAACATTTTAAAAAAGGTCTTTTGCAGCAGATTTCTCCAAAGCAATACATAGTGTGATTTCTTGATTGCTACTTCCATGGTCACTGATTGAGGATCCAAGTAAAATGAAACCATTGACATCTTCAATCTTTTCTCCATTTATCATGATACGGCTTATTGGTCCATTTGTGAGGATTTTGTTTTCTTTATGTTGAGGTGTAATACATATTCATCCAATCATTCTTCTAACATACTCTAAGGATCAACCCAAATCTCCCATTGGCTAAGCTTGGTCAGAAGCCAGAAAGCAAGAGAGATCATTATCACAGGTCCCAAAAGGCAGTCTCTCAGGCACAAAATGGAGTGGACAGGGAGAGGAGAATGAATTGTCATGGACAAACAGGTAATACCCACCACACTTGGCCTGCTGAAGGAAAATTACCACTGCTTACTGAGCTAGACTGGAAGCTGAGACAAAGGGAATTAATTCTAATAATGATCATTCTTTAATATTTTGGCATTTTGTTCATCACTGAAATTTAATTAATTTTGACTTTAAGAAGATCACATCAAAATATGGCTTATCTTGATTACTGAGTTTTTTGGTGTCACCTTAAATGTTGCACCTTAATTCACCCTCATCTCAGCCCAGGTAATTAGAATCAGCATATCACATTTTGCTTTTTGGTGATTGCCTGGAATCTTATCATTTGCTTTATTATGCTTGCTTCTTTCATGAATCCATTTTAAATGGTTGCTTTAAAGCTTAAAATCTAGAAAAAAAAATGTGCACTGACCTGATATATTTTATAATATAAAACAGAAAGTTACTTGATTTTGATTCTGTATATGATCCAGTTTCTAGAGGCAACCAATACTTGAATAAAAGCCGTTGAAATTATATTACTAGAGGCAATTTATTCTATCACTTGCCGAAGGGATTTGCTCATTTAATTTTTGGATTAATATATAATTCCCTCTTGCCTCTCCCCACCCTTCAAACGGTAATATTTATGAAGATAAGCATAGTAATTTACTTTCCCCCCTCACCATCATAGCCCTAGCAATTTACATACAATAAGCAATAAATAAATATTGGTTGAAAAAAAAATGAAACAATTCATCAATATTTATATAGTGTAGGAATTTCAGTAGATTTCAGATAGTATAGATTTC
This sequence comes from Orycteropus afer afer, assembly GCF_000298275.1. NCBI lineage: Eukaryota > Metazoa > Chordata > Mammalia > Tubulidentata > Orycteropodidae > Orycteropus > Orycteropus afer. The sequence continues at coordinate 4,429,908 of NW_006921802.1, forward strand.
AGATAATATATCTCCTGCTAAAAATACCTGAAGGGAAATAGGATAAGAGTCTTATTGTACAATCAAAAACATTCTGCCTTATGGTTCATAATGATCTAAAATTAGAAAATTCAGCCTTGGAAAAGGTGGGAGATACATCACAAATGGCCAGAGGGGCCTCATAGGGCTAAGCTTAGAGACTGGAACAATTAATTTTCCTTGCTTCCTCAACTCATCTCACTGCCATCAAGTCGAATCTTACTCATAGCGACATCTCCTTGGGTTTCTGAGACAGTATCACTATGGAAGGAGATTACCCAACCTTCCTCTGTGCTTAGTATGTTCTAAAGTAACCAATCAAAAGAGCATGTGCTGGGAAACAATTAGTCCAAGGGGCTGGTAGACTTTGTGATCCTCAGCCTATATGACTATGAAACCAGAAGAACAAGGTTATGTCCAGCTACCACTGTCAATGACTTGGAGGAGAATCGGTGCAGGAGATCTTGGATAAGGTGGGAGAAAACGTGGAAAAAAAGCTCAAAATCATAAAAAAGACCAATTTTGCTGGTTTGTTAGAGCCTGGTGAGACCTCTGAGGTTATGGCCCCTAGTCACCCTTCAGGTCTGGAATTGAATTCACTCCTGTGGCTTCTAGCCAAACAATAGACAAGCATACAGGGTGAACATTTACATCAAGTTGCTACACTACTTGGAGTGATCAATTGTGGGAGAACAGAAGGGCAGTGTTTGTACAGGGAGACATCTCAGGGGGTGGGAGTGCATAGGAGGAAAGAACACATAGAAGAGTTAAGTATGGGGAGGAAGTGGGAAGAAAGCTGTTACATTGTGGGGAATTGCAGTCAATGTCATGAGACAAAATGTGTATTAACTACTGCAAAGAAAATGAATTTGCTCTGTAAACTTTCACGTACATCACAATAAAACTTAAAATAAAATAATAAACATATGCAAGAATAATTTTTTTTAAAAAAAAGAGCATGTGTTGGAATTTATGAGCATCTATGATGCTCCTAAGGAGATCTTGTGGCATAGTGGTTAAAGCATTTGGCTGCCAACCAAAAAGTTAGTAGTTTAAATCTACCAGCCACTCCATGAGAGAAAGATGAAGCAGTCTGCTTCTGTAAAGATTTACAGTCTGTGGAGCAGTTTATCCTGTCTTAGAGGGTCATTATTAGTCAGAATAGATTGTATGACAGTGGGCTTTTTTTTTTTTTTTTTGGTATTATGATGCTGCTTAATAAGTGTCTAAATCAAAGTAAGAATTCTTGATGCTGTCATGAGAATGGACAATTTTAAATTGAACTATTTAAAATTTTTACATATCTAAAGCACTGAAGTTCTGCATGTCAAAATGCTTTTATTAGTTAGAAAAGCACATTCTCTTTATTAATATTTGGAGGGTATGTTCACAATGAATGTGTTATGCATCCAGATGAGCTCAAATTTGAAAACCAGAAGTTTATATTTTAACTTGTAGTATGTGAGTGTTTCCTAAGAAAATACCTTTATGATACTGCAGCAGTAAACAACATTTGCCTAATGATCTAATTAGCTTGTATTAGCATTTCCCAAATGTGTTTTTGTCAAATGTTAATAGGTGATATGGGATGTGTATGTGTATATGTTTGTGAGGGATCCCTTTGCTAAGTGCTAGGTTAAACAGGTTATTTATTTAAAGCCTCCTCAAAGACTAATACGATGATTTGAATTTTGAGTCTCCAAGAGTGACATGTATATACGATCTCCAAGAGGGATGTCACAACATTGTCAAACATATTTGACTGACGTGTCCTTTCCCCTATAACAGATCATCAGATTACTTTTCCGAGGAAAAACTTTGAAAAATGCTGGTTATATTAGTTTCCTAGAGATGCTAGAACAAAATACCAAAAACTTAGTGGGGTAAAACAACAGAAATTAATTATCTTACATTTCTGGAGATTGGAAGTCCAAAATGAATCTTAAGGGCCTAAAATCAAGGTGTCAGCTGAGCTGTGTCCATTCTGGAGACTCCAGAGAAAGCTGTTCCCTTGCCTTTCTAGCTTCTAGAGGCTGCCTTCATCACTCCAGCCTCTGCTTCTGTTACGACATCTTCTTCTACCTGTAAAATTAGGAAAAATTTTGATGAATCACATTTAAACAGGTCTTATTAATTTCATAATAATGATTCAAAATATATAGTGAGCTTCTATTCTGTATAGTAAATGCACTCATGCTATGTGAAGTGTTCACTTGCATAAAATAATTTATAATCCAGTGGTAGATACAAAACTAGTTACAAGTATCCACATTTCAAAGCAGAATATAAATCACCTAATACAACTCACAAAAGTGTTTGGGAGTTCAGAGAGGAGGTAAAACATTGGATTGAACAATAATAGAAGGCATCATGGACAGGAAAAGAACAGATAAATGCACATCTGTGTTCATCGCAGCATTATTTACAATAGCAAAAAGTTGGAAATAACCTAGGTGTCCATCAACAGATTGATGAATTACCAACTATGGTACATACACACAATGGAATACTGTGCAACCCTAAAGAATAACATAGAATCTGTAAAGCACCACATTACATGGATGAACTTAAAGGATATTATGCTAAGTGAAATAAGTCATTCATAGAAGGACAAATATTGTATTAGTCAATGAATATTGTACTAACTATGAAAAGCCAAGGAAAAGTTTATACATAGAACAAAATTTTCTTTGCTGGTTACTAGAGGTGGGAGGAGAGGGGAAGGAACACTGCTAGACAGGTAGGGACAAATGCTGATTTGGGTGAACACAAGGGCAATGCACCAGATGTGAATGATTAACACAGTGGCATTAAGAAAGAGGAAGTGATAGAGAGGTACTTGGGAGACACAGACTATACAGATTAACCGTTTTGCACATACAGTACTGCATTGTCAGTGATGGCAAGCATTGACCTATGAGTGGACAGATGCGTAGATAGGCTGAATGATCAGGTATGTCTATGCAGGGGGAAGTGTGCTCATGACCAAGTATAGGACTGACAGACGATGTTTCTACAAGTGTATTTGCATGTTCTGTAAGAACGTCCAAGTATATAGTAGAACTGACAAGGGACAAGGTTGTGGTGACTTCTTGGTCACAGCCAGCTACTTGGAGGGAGAGAGTAGCTGGACTCGTGGGCTCAGGACCATGGTCACAGGGAACATCAAGCTAAATTGGCATAACATACTACATAAAACATTGTTCCACGTCCTATTTTTGTGAGTGTTGTGTTGTTGTTATGTGCCATCGGGTCGGCCCAGACTCATAGCCACCCTTCCTTGGGTTTCCAAGGTGGTATCACTATGGAAGTAGATTGCCCAGCCTTCCTTCTGAGGAGTGGCTGGTGGGTTTGAACC
>NW_006921802.1:4433723-4443365 GCF_000298275.1 Orycteropus afer afer
TAGGTACTCTGCTACCAGAAGTCCTTAAAATTATTTTATATATATATATATATATTAAAGACCATGTTTCCTGGTCTGATAGAGCCTGGTGAAACCACTGAGCCTATGGCCTCTAGCTGTCCTTCAGGTCTGGAAGTGAACTCACTCCTGTGACTTCCAGCCAGATAAAAGACTGGCATTAGGGCTGAACATTTACATCAGGTTGATACACTCCTTAGAGAGATCAGTCATGGGAGAATAGAAGGGCAGTGTATGCACAGAGAGACAGCTTGAGGGGCAGGAGTACATGGGAGGGAGGGAGACAGGGAAGAGGTAACTATGGGGAGAAAGTGGGAAGAGAGCTGTTGCACTGTGGGAAATTGTAGTCAATGTCTTGAGGCAAAGTGTATGTGAACTGCTGTATGGAAAAGGAATTTGATCTGTAAACTTTCACCCAAATCACGATAAAAATTAAAGAAAAAAAAGGCAAAAGTAGGTGGCATAGCTGAGGGGCCCCAAATAACACGTAAGTTTGTGACTAGTTGAAAGTCGAGGGGAGGTCAGCAGGGGATAAGAGAATAGTGCAGAATGAACATCACAAGGCTTGACGTGTAGTGTATGTATTTTTACTAAATGAATTAACTTGGTGTTTTAAAAAAGTATCTAAGAGTCAAATTTAATTGGAATGTATGATCCATGTAAAGAATGGGAATAAATAAGACCAGAAAAGCAGATTGAGGCCAGATGGTATTTTTTCTTAATGCCTTGAATGATGTAGCTTTTTCTTAATGTGGTAGATAATTATCTAGGCCCTCCTAAATTTTTCAGAAAATAATGATGAGCCCCTCGCATGTGTCTGACACCATTCTTAGCAATATGGAAGACATCGGGTCAATAAAAGCTTTTCATTGGGAAGTGATAAAATCACATTGTTCTGGTTACCTAGTGCCTCTCTGTCAGGAATATATACCATAAATAGGATAGCTTTAACAAACAGGTGTTTATTCTTACAATCTGGAGGCTTTAAGTCCAAGTTCAAAGTCCCAGGCTCTAGAGGCTGGGTGAAAGCCCCTAAGCCTTGGGCTTCAGCTTTGCCTCCAGCTCCCAGCCCACTGAAGGTAGAGGCTTTTCTTCACTAAGACAGCTGCTGGTTGCTGAAGCTGCCAAGCCCAAGGTCGACAAATAAAATGGCACAGTACCGATGTTACCAAACCACACGGCAGGCCATTAACTCAAGTCCATTGTAAGTCTCCAGGTAGGCAGAGCATGGCAGGCTGCTGAACAATGAATGACATGGCTACACACAGGGTCCAAGCATGCCATAAGATAGAGACCACTCCCCAAGACTTCTGCTTATATACAGGAAGCAGACCACATTCCCTAAGGCAGCTACTCAGCTGCTCCCAGTAGATTCTACCATGGAGTGCATTACCAGTCTTATCATGGGGAATACTACATCCAGCTGCCCAGCCACTCAACCAGGCCTCACCAGGTTGACCCAAAAACATAACCACCACAGACATAGAGCTTTAGAAAGCTGAATCATGGCAGCAAGGATAGAATGAATGGGGCTGGAAGTGGAAGTGAGAAAGTGGAGAAGCCAGTTACCATTCAATGCTTTAGAAAGATACATCTAGGCAGAACTAGGAATCTGCAGTACTGTAAGAAATATCTACTTACTATGATTGGTGTTTGCAGTGGAATAGGAAACAGCACTGGAAGCAGTAGAGAGCTTCCATATCACAGCATTATTTATAATGACTCTATTTTTAAAAACTTCAAAGTAAGCAACGCAACTTCTCATTTAAAATTGATCTGCTAAGAAGCAATAGAACCATACATTTGCTGAAAACTACACTCTTCCATCCATTTCTCATCATGATATTCTTTCTGCTACTGACCAAATAATGGAAATAATCAGCTCTATCTATCTCCACATCACAGATACTTCATTTTTTCTGATGGCATAGTGCAAAAATCATTTGACTGCTAACCAGAAGGCTGGCAGTTCAAACCTACCAGTCACTCCTCGGAAGGAAGGTTGGGCAATCTATTTCCGTAGGGATACCGCCTGGGAAACCCAAGGAGGAGTCGCTGTGAGTTGGATGTGACTCGACGGCAGTGCGTTGTGTTGCGTATCTGTCTACACACCACAGGTATTTAAATTTTTTCTTAAATTAAATAGGATTTTTTTTTTAATTTGAAATAATAAACATGACTTTATAAAATTATTTTATTTTTTCCACAGACTCTATATTCCTGTCTTTGTATCTTGGTAAGTGGAAGATTTCAACATTATCTTAAATTTGAATCCAATACACTTACTTTTTTTTTCTGTAAAAATGTAAGCAAATTGCAATAATCTGGTGGTAAATGTTTCCAAGAATCATGGAGTACTTAAATCTTCTTCAAGAAACTTGCATGCATAAAATCCTTGGTGTATGATTCTTGAAGCTCATGCTTTTCTTAATGAATGTTCTGAGAAGACTTCAAAAAGACAAAATCAGTTATCCCTGATATGAATGTCTAAGCATTCTCAAGAGCTTTTTTAGTAAACTCGTTTCAGAATACATTTGGGTTGAAACATTTTGATTTCTATTCTTAGAACTGACAGAATTGTTTTGCCCATTAATGTGACTGATACTAATATTATATTGCAAAAATGAACAATGGAAAATAAAAATTAAATTGAAATGTTGCATATATATATATATTATTCCTGGATATTAAAATTAAACATAAATATGTGCAACCAGTCATTGATTACCGAAGGATATTTGTCATTCTGCCTGAGGAACACATAACTACTTTGCCTCCTTCTTCACATCCACTGTCACCACCTTTTGGCTCAAACCTCTTTTTCTTTGCTTCTGAAACTGCCAAAGGTCACTCCGTAGTCATCCAGCCAGTCTAAAAGAATCTAAGTAGCTGTTTTACAGGGTTTTGCTCATTATTATTTTAGCAAACTCTTTCTATGTTCCATGTTGCCCTCTGACACATCTCTCTGAAGAATGATATTGGCTCACAGGCTCACATTTGTGCTCTCAGAAATGACTGTTCTTGCACAATTCCCTTACATTCAAATGATCTGACAAGAATCTTCTCACTCTTATAGTTAAGAGTAGTAGAGTGTATTTAGCCATTCTGGTGCCAAGGACAAAACTTAAGTCTCTCAAGATTCAAGATTCATTTATACCTTGCAAGACATGAATTCTTACTGTAAGTGAAAGAGATATTTTTAAGCAGGTTTAGAAAAGAACTTGTAAGGAATTGTGGTTCTAATACTTCTTGCCAAATCAAATTTTGCTGAAGTACAATTATTTTAATCATAAATACCCCAAAACCAAAATCAAATGCACTGCAGTTGAATCAATTCAGATGCATAATGACTGTGTCCTACAGAGTCGAACTGCCTTATAGGGTTTCCAAGGCTGTAAGTCTTTACAGAAACAGATTGCCACATATTTCATTTTCTTTGAAATGCAAAGAGTCAGTACTTGTTTTGTGCTGTCTCTCAATTTCTCTCTCTTTCTCTGTTTCTTATTCTTTTCCCTTCATTGCTGCCCCTCTGTCTCTGTCTCCCTCACTCTCTCTCACACACACACATTCTTTACCCCTCCTTCCCTGTCTCTCTCTCTTTCTCACAGTCTCTTATTTTCTTTTCTTCCTTCCCTTGCCTATTTCTCTGTCTTGTCTGTTTCTTTCCTTCTCTTATCCTCCTTTCCTCAGTCCCTCCCTGCTCAGTCCTCTCTCTTTTACATATATTCTATTAGTAAATTGGGTAGGTACTAAAACAATTTTGGTTCTGTCAGAATTTTGTCTATGCCTATGCCCCAATGCCTAACATTCTTAATAACTCCCAGTCTTTTCAAAAAGGTGGTAACAAGGCAGCCTTCACATTTATTGCAAATGCATCCCCACTGCTGAGAAAATCACAAAACTTGGAGACTGTTAATGGTGCATCAATAATGTTTGTGTCACAGATGAAAACCAGTAAAATCAACACTTAATATAGGCAATTTATCCTGGCTTTTCTAAGTAGATTTATGAAAGGAATTAAGTTCCTCTTTCTCTACTCTTACTTCTATATTAATATATGCTTGCTTCCTTGAAGACATCATTCATTTTCATGTATTTCATATTAATCCTTTTATGGATGACTTCTAGTGCTCTCATTAGCCTAGTTCTTAAGCCTGAATTATCTGACCCCAATTTATTTTTCCAGCATTATCTTCCTTTTCTCTTCCTCCCCCCTTCATTCTTATTTCTCTTTGGCTTTGGCACAGAATAGATGTTCTTTCACATTGCTGTGCCTAACTTATTATTTGAATGTTCTTCTTTAAGTTATTTATCAAAGAAATACCCTTTTCCCACTAGTTTTCTCCCTTAGGAGGAATTTACTTGAAGCTCTCTGTGATGGTTAAGACTGTGTGTAGTTTAGCTAAGCTGTGATTCTAAGTGGTTTGGTAGTTATGATGTAGTTATTCCCCATGATGAAATTTGATAAACTGTAATCACCTCCATAATGAGAGCTGCTATGAGTAACCAATCAGTTGAAAGGGAATTTCTTTGGAAGTGTATGGACATTCTAGTGAAGTTCTCTGGCTTGCTGCTCAATCTGGATTCTTCATCTGACTTGTCATCATCTGACCTCCAGTTCTTTGGACTTGAACCAGTGGCCCACCATATTCCCTTATGACCTTAGAATTCTTCAGCCTCTGCAGCCCTTGAGTCAGCAGAGTGTCATTTGACTTGCGATCTTGGCTTCATCAGCTCCTGCAGCTACGAGAGTTAGGAGAAGCCTCCAGCCTGACTTCCGACCTAGGAACTTGAGATTTGCCAGCCACTGCAACTTCATGAACTATTTCCTTGAGACAAATCTTTCTCTCTCTTTCTCTGATATAGAGATAGAGATAGAGTTAGAGATATTGGTAGGTATATACACACACATATATAAGCTTCACTGGTTTTTCTTCTCTAGAGAACCCAGTCTAACACCCTTTATCCTTAAAACACTATAAACTTTTTCTTTAAATATTAACAAAGCTCTTTTCCTTATTTCTATTCTAACATTTAGATGGCTGGGTGGCATGTAAGCTTGATGACTAGCTAAAACATTGGCAGTTCAAACCCACACAGAAGCACCTTGAAAGACAAGGCTGGAGATCTGCTTCCAAAAGGTCATAGCCTAAAAACCCTATAAAGCAGTTCTACTGTGCACAAATAGGATTGTCCTGAGTCTGAATCAACTCCAAAGCAGCTAACAGTAACATTCTAACACTACATATGATGTTGAAACTATTCAAGGAAATACACACAAAGTAGATGCTCCATAAATATTGCTTCAATTAAATTAATCTTTCATTCTCAGCACTTTCACCAACACATTTCCAGTTAACTAAGGGTCCCTATGCTATAACCCATAAAAGCTGTATTTTTCTATAGTCTTTATCAGATTGTATTATGATTGCTAATTTAAATGGTTTCTTCTCTAATCCCCAATAGACTGCAACCTTTTGAGGTCTCAGGTTGTGCTATATTGGTTTTAATTTTCTTTCCTCAGAGTTTAGAATTGTGCATAGCACAGATTTATTTCTTCTTCTGGCAGTCAATGGTATATTCAATATTCTTCACCAACGCCATAATTCAAATGCATCACTTCTTCTATGCTCTTCCTTATTCATTATCCAGCTTTCACATGCATTTGAGAAAATGGAAAATACCACTGTTTCAGTCAAGCACATCTTAGTCGTCAAGGTGACAACTTTTCTCTTTAACACTTTAAAGAGGTCTTTTTTTTTAGCACGTCTTCCCAGTTCAATACATTGTGTGATTTCTTGACCACTGCTATCCTGGGTGTTGATTGTGGAGCCAAGTAAAATGAAATCTTGGTAACTTCAATCTTTTCTCCAATTGTATAATTGGTCCAGTAGTGAGGATTTTTATTTTCCTTATGCTGAGGTGTAACCCATACTGAAGGTTAGTCTTTGATCTTCATCAGTAAGTGCTTCAAGTCTTTGTTTTCAGCAAGCAAGTTCATGTGATCTGCATATTGCAGGTTGTTAATGAGTCTTCCTCCAATCCTGATGCCACATTTTGCTTCATATAGTACAGTGTCTCGAAATATTTGCTCAGCATACACATTGAAAAAATATGGTAAAAGGATACAACTCTGACATATACTTTTCCTTATTTTAAATGATGCATTATCCCTTGTTCTTTTTGAATGACTACCTCTTGGTCTATGTACAAGTTCCACATAAACACAACTAATTGTTCTGGAATTCCCATTCTTTGAAATGTTATCTGTGATTTCTTATGATCCACACAGTCAGATGCCTCTGTGTAGTCAATAAAAACACAGGTAAACATCTTTCTGGTATTCTCTACTTTCAGCCAAGAGCCATTTCACTTCAGCAAAGGCATCCTTCATTCCACATCCTCTCCTGAACCCAGCTTGAATTTCTCGCAGTTCTATGTTGATATACAGCTGCAATTAAATTTGAATTATCTTCAGCAAAATTTTACTTGTGATTTATATTAATGATATTATTCAATAATTTCTGCATTCTGTTGGATGAGCTTTCTTTGGATTCTAGGCAGTAGTAAATGAGGATATTGTAAGGGACACAGGTTAGGGGTGTGATGATTTTTAGACTAATGGAAGTTTAGATATTGGCAAGAAATTCTAGTAGGAATACCATGTAGGTTGTTGTTGGTTGCAGTAGTTGGCTTTGGCTCATAGAGACCTTATGTGTAATAGAAACAAACATTACCGGTTGTTGTTGTTATTTGCTGTTGAGTCAGACCTGACTCATAGCGACCCCTCCTTGAGTTTCCGAGGCAGTATCACTAAGGAAGTAGATTGCCCCATCTTCCTTCCAAGGAGTGGCTGGTGGGTTTGAACCACCAGGCTTCTGGTCAGCAGTCAAGTGCCTTAGGCACTATGCTACCAGAGCTCCCAAACATTACCTAGGCCTGTGCTATTTTCTTGACCATGGGTAAGTTTGAGTCCATTGTGGCTGTTGTGTCAACCCATCTAATTGAGAGTTTCCCTCATTTTCACCAATTCTTCACTTTACCAATCATGATATCCTTTTCTAGTGACTGATCTTTTTTGATGATGTGTCCAAAGTAAAGCAGACAAAGTCTCACCATCTTTGCTTCTAAGGAGCATTCTCATTGCATTTGTTTGTTCTAAGACTGATTTTTTATTCTTCTGCCAGTCCAAGGTATATTCAATATTCTTTGATAACACCACAGTTTTAATGTATCGATTCTTTTGTCTTTTTTTTTTTTTTTAAATTTCAGCTTTGGAATACATAATAGATGATTTAAAAGATCATGGTTTGGGTCAGGCACACTTTAGTCATCAAAGTGTCATCCTTTCCTTTTAATCCTTTAGATGGTTATTCAGAAAAATAAGAAAATAACAAAACAAAACTTTAAAAATGCCTCTACGTTTTGTAATACTTCTGTACCTTTTTAAACCTATTCTATCATATCTATATGTTTATAGCTTTCTAATGTAATTATACATAATATTTTTATAATCTCCTTATAAAAGCTTTATTTTTAAAACTACTGACAGTATTTCTCTATAGTTTTGGTTTATGTGACAAACAGAAAATTAGTTTTATTTTTAATTTTGTTTCTTTTAGTAAGTAATCTAACAGAAGATTAGGGAGAAAAGTATACGGAAATATTTTCAAATAATGAGTTTATAAATAATAGTTAACATATACCTGGAGTATTTTTCAAAGAATACCACAATATAATCAGACATTTTAAAATACTGACTAATTAGGAAACATTCCTTTTAATAGTCTATGTCTCAAAAAAATGTCTTCTTTTTTTTTTTTTCCTTTTTTGAAGAGACTTTTTGACATGTTTCTATGATTACTCTCTTTAACTAAACTAACTTTACCTATAAATCACCATGACTTAAAACACCACTAACTGAATCAAACTTGGTATCTCCTGGGGAATCATTAAAAATTATTGCATCAATTATATATATATATATATATATATATATATATATATATACCCTCACTTAATGTTAGAATTGCCTTTTTCCCCCTTCCTGTGTGAATTTTTCCTTCATAGTATTTTGAATTGAAAAACCTAACTTTGATATTTAAGATATGAAGGTAAAATATACTTTTTTTCTGACAGTGGTTCTTGATATTTTTGGGGTCAAATACTCCTTTGAGAAACTGATGAAACCCATAGAGCTCATCCTAAGAAATAAATTTACACACACAGTGTTGGGGAGATTTTTCAACAGCAAAATCATTCTATTAAATACAGGTAAGATACACACACACACACACACACACACACATGAGAAGAAACTTTGTTGTTTACCAGATGATGTGGTAGTCAGGGTTGTGTGTCAACATGGCTGGGCCTGGTTTTAAGTGCCTGGGCAGCTGGATGAGACTGATAACTCCATGGTGGAATCTACTGTGAGCTGCTGAACAGCTGCTCTGGGGATGTGGTCTGCTTCTGGTATATACGGAGATGCTTTAAGGAAGGTCTCTATCTCCTTGGCACATGTTGATCCTGCATTTGGTCAAATGATCAGTGGTCTGCCATGTTGTCTGCCAATCCTGGAACTATTTAATTAGTGGCCTGCTGTGTTGCTTGATAATTTTGGGACAGTGCCATTTCACTTGTTGATCTTAGTTTTGTCAGCCTCAGCCGCCAGTAGCTGTCTGAGTTAAAAGAAGCTTCCAGCTTCTGTGGGCCAGGAGCAAGAGGCAAAGTTGAAGCCCAAGGTTTGAAGGGCCTTTAACCAGCCCCTAGAGCTGGCACTTTGAACTCAGACTTCTACCCTCCTAAACTATAAGACAACAAATCCCTGTTTGATAAAACAGTAGATTTGTGGATTTTTTGTTATAACAGCACTAGATAACTAAAAACCCAGTGATGGGAGAGGAGGGGAAGGAAACTGCTATATAGGTAAGAGACAAGTATTTATTTGGGTGAAGGGAAAGGCAATATACCAAAAGCAAGTCACCAACACAATAGCACTAAGGAAAAGGAAGACAGACAGGTGCACAAGAGGTACAGAAAACAAAGATAAACATATTTAATGTATTTCTAGACAAAAAATGAATATACCCATGACCATAAATGTGTTTAAGAAGGAAAAAAAAAAAGCTCACTGCTATCAAATAGACTCCAACTTATAGTGACTCCCATCGGTTTTTCAAGGTAGTAAATCTTTACAGAAGTAGATTGCCCCAACTTCATTCCACAGAGCAGCTGGGGGGGTTTGAACCACCAGTTTTCTATTTAGCAGTTAAATACCTTAGGCACTGTGCCACTAGAGCTCCCTATATATAAGGTTTTTTTTGTTGTTGTTGTTGTTATTTGCCATCAAGTTGGACCCGACCCATAGAGACCCCTACATTATCTCTACAGACATATTTGTATGTGCCTAAGAATGTCCAGATTCTTTTAAGCATAGGTACTGAAAAAGGCGGGCTTGTGCTTACTCACTGATCTGCACTGAACACGTTCCCTTGTTACCCTACCGAGAGGAACAAGGTCTTCGGGAGCAAGGTAAGCACGGGCGTAGCACAGAGTAGCAGGCCGGAAGAGCAGGAGGAAGGGGTGGAACCCAGGAAGCCAAAGAGAAGAGTGTTCAGCCAG
>NW_006921802.1:4468400-4488076 GCF_000298275.1 Orycteropus afer afer
GGTGAAGTGCTCTGTAGGTGTCTAAAGTTCAGGTTGGTGGATTGTATTATTTAAGCTCTTCTGCATCTTTGTTGAGTTTCTTTCCAGTTGTTCTATCTTTCATTGAAATTGATGTATTAAAGTCTACTACTATGACTCTGGAGTCATCTATTTGCCTTTTCAGCTCTTTTAAAGTCTGATTTATATATTTGAGGGCTCTTTCATTGGGTCCATATATATTTATTATGATTATAACTTCTTGTTCAATTGATCCTTTAATCATTATATAATGTTCTTTATCTTGTATGGTGGTTTTTGTCTTAAAGTCAATTTCATCAAAAATTAATACTGCCACTCTTGCTCTTTTATGGTTGCCTCTTTTTTTGATATATCTTTCTTTGATTTGTACTCTATTTCTATCTTTCTCTCCACCATGTGTCTCTTGTAGATAGCTTATTGATGGGTTTTGTTTTCTTATCCAATCTGCAACTCTCTGTCTCTTGAGTGGTGCAATTAATCCATTGACATTCAGTGTAATTATCGACAATTATGAATTGGTTGCTGTCATTTTATTATGTGTTTTTTCATGGTGTCCCTGGTTTCCTTGTTCCATATTATTTTCTGTGCTGATCTCATTATGTTTATGAATTGTGTTATCATTTCCTTTGTTGCTGTTGTTTTAGTACTTGTTGAATATTTGTGATTGTCCTCTTTTTTATTTTGATGTGAAGGTTTATCATTTTTCTTTGAGGTTGCTCTGTGATTTATAATTTTCTCCCCAAGTTTAGAACAGTCCATTCTATCTTGAAACTCTTGACTTCTTCACCATTTAGAAGTTCTGTAACTACCAATATTTCCCCCCTTTTTGGTTTGTAGTTATCCTCTTTTGCCAATTAATGCCTCTGGTTCCATGTTTACAATCTTGTAAGCTTACTTTACTTTGGATATGACCCATAGCTGTGGTTTCTGGATTATGTCATGTTGTGTTTTAATGATCGGTTGTTGTTTGCTATTTTTGGTTCTCTGTTCAAAGGACCCCCTTTAGTATCTCTTGTAAGGTTGGTTTGGTTAAGCAAATTCCCTTAATTTGGCTTATCTAGAAATCTCATAATTTCACCATAATATTTGAGGGACAATTTTGCCATGTATATAATTCTTGGTTGGAATTTTTTCATTCAGGGTTTTGTGTATATTATTCCACTGCCTTCTCGCTTGCATAGTTTCTGCTGAGAAATCAGATCTTATTCTTACTGGTTGTCGTTTGTAAGTAACTTTTTGTTTTTCCCATGCTGCTTTCAAGACTCTTTCTTTGGCTTTATTTTTAATGAGTGCAGTGTAGTAAATTACATAGTGTGGATTTTCTACCCATAAGTCTTTGTAAACTCTGAGGTGAGATTTGCTATGAGCAACTGAGGAGCTCCTGATTGCTAAAGTTGTCCACCTGGAATATTTCTGTTGGAAGTGGCACAAAACAATGCTCTGGGAGGTGCCCACTCTCTCTCAGGTGATTAGAGTTCTGATGCTATGATTGGCTAGTTTGGCCACTCTGCTGGGCTCAAAAGGAGGCCTCCTAGAGGCAGAACTCTCTCTCTGACTGCTGGCTGAGGAAAACATGCTGCCAAAAGAGACACACGCTCCTGAAAGAGACATGTGCTATTGGAAAGAGATGCAGGAGACACACATTGCTTAGTGAGACACCAAAGGACACTCACTGTTGGGAGAGAGACTGTGAAAGACTGTTAGGAGAGAGACTGTGGGCTGGGAGAGAGACTGAGTGTTTTTTACTGAACTTGAATTGTAGCCTGGTGCTTCCCTAATAAACCTCATAATCAGTGAGTTCTGTGTGGCCGCTGAAGTGAATTATTGAACCCAGGAGAGAGGTAGTGGGTGCTTTGGGAGAAATGGTTGGTGAAAGGGCTGGAGGGAGGCAGCATGTCTGGCCTTGCAGTAATAGGCTTTGGGTTACTGATGGTGATTCTCTCTTCCTCTTGTGGGGTTAGAAGAGGTCAGGAGATGCCACCTCCTTGCCCTTTTTGCAATGAGTTTGATGATGATATGTCTTGGTGATTTTCTTTTGGGGTCTAATCCTGTTTGGGGTTGGTTGGACTTTCTGAATGGATATATTCTCACCTTTCATCATATCAGGGAAGTTCTCTTTAAACAAATCTTGGACAATTTTCTCAGTGGTTTTATTTTTTCTCTTCCTATTCTGGAATTCCAATGATGGTAATCCAGCTCAGCCCACCTTCCTATTCTCTGCTTCCCCTTTTATTTCCCAGCCACCAGAGCAGTCCTCTGTGTAGTCCCTGGCTAGCAGGGCCAATTTTTAGCTTAATTCTTAGATCCTACTACCACTTTGCAATATATAAGCTATCTGTGTTATCAGGATCACTGCCAACCACAGCTCCATATGTCTCATTTTTTGGTGTTTTCATGCAAATTCTTCTACTAGTTGGAGTTTAGTCCACTTCTATATCCTTCGCTTCAAAGCCCAGAACTCCAGGATTATCTTCTGTATCTGTGTAAATTGGTTCCCCTTTTCTTTGTTGAAGAGAGTCTGTGCAGTCTTTCTGCCTATTCCACCATCTTACCAGCTGCATCTGTTTGTTTTAATATCTCAATGGATATTCTGACAATTCCTGCAGCCTTGTTTTTTGCCAATTCCTTGAGTTCAGCTTCGATTCTTCCTTCAGTACCATTGGTTCTTTTTCGTTTGTTTGTTTAGGTGCAAGTTTACATAGCAGAGTTTTTTTTACATTTAACATTGAGTGTACATTTTTTTTCACTCCCCATTTACCATCCCCAACCCTAATCCAGTCTCCTCCCTTGCCTGCCCAGTAACCTTCCCTTTCCCCATGACCTTGTAGTTATGCACTCCTGTGTGTCTTGTATTTCCTTCATACTTGTGTTGCCCCTCTGGTGACCTGTGGTTGATTGCTCTAAGAGATTAATTTCCATAGAGTATGTGGGTATGTCACCCTGAGTTGAGTGGCCTGCATGTACATCTTGTTTACTATTGGGCTGAGAGCCAGCCCCTGAAAGTAAGTTTTATTCCAGGTCCAAAGTATATCCCAGGGCCATAGTATTGTGGGTCTCACCAGACTTCATCCAACCAGTAATTCTGGTCATTATTGTTATTTTTGAATTCTGTTCCATATTTTTCCTCCCACTCTACCCAGGATATCCAATTTTGATCCTTTCCTGAATGGTTGGCATTGGTAGCCAGGTACCATCTAATTCTTCTGATCTCAAGGTCCATCGTGTCCTAGGGCTGATTACTTCCAAATGCCCATGGTTTTTTGCACTCTTCTTCATGTCCAACAATAGGAGACCATTAGCTGCATCTTAGATGGCTGCTTGAAAGCTTTTAAGATCCCAGTTGCTACTCACCAATATAGGATGAGGAACAAGATTTTTATGTATTTTGTTGTGCCAATTGAGTTTGGTGTCTCCTAGTACTATGGTCCAGAGTCAGTAGAGACATTGGATCTCTCCACAGTGTCTGGGTGTCTGTGAAGGATTACTCTCTCTGTCTTCTGTTATTTCTGTAAGGAGTGCAGGTATTTTGCATCACTGGTATCTGTGCAAGACTAGCCTCTGCTGAATCTACCCTTGGTCTAGAGTATAATCCTGTTAACTGATCCCCATCTGATTTTCTCAGATAATTATGTATTTATCTGTAGCCTGGTGTTTGGTGTTAAAGGTAATGCAGTATTGTGGATATACTGGTTGGTATTAGCATTTGTCGTCTATATCTTATGTGCACAATTTAGTATCCTCCTTTTTCCTTATGCTATCATGGTGGTCACAGATTCTTTCTATACCATCCCTCCCCTACCCACATCAGCGGTGGCCCCCAACTAGCCCAAAATTAATCCCTCCCTTTCCGTCCCCACCTCAGCAACCTACAAAGTGAGTTCCCTTTCTTAAGCAAACACTTCTTTCTCTTTTTACAGTAGTGGGGTCATACAGTATTTGTCCTTCTGTGATTCACCTGTTTCACTCAGCATAATATCTTCAAGACTCATGCACATTGTGAGATTATTTGTGTATACTTCATTGTTCTTTAATGTACCATCATATTCCATATTGTGAATGTACCATAATTTGGTTGTGTATTCATCTGTTGATGAGCATTTAGGTTGTTTTCATCTCTTTGCTATAGTGAATTGTGCTGTGATGAACATAGGTGCATATGTCTGTTTCTGTCCTGTCTCTCACCTCTTTAGGATATATTCGTAGTAATGGAATTGCTGGGTCAAATGGTATTTCTATTTTCAGTTTTTTAAGGAAAAGCCATGCCATTTACCACAATGGCTGTACCATTTTATAATCCCACCAGCAGTGCACAAGAGTTCCAATTTCTCCACAATCTTGCCATCATTTGTTATTTTCTGTACTGTTGAACTTTGCTGTTATTGCTGGGGTGAGATGATATCTCATTGTTGTTCTGGTTTACCATTTTTTCTTGATCATGGGCTCCCTCCTGAAAAGGTTGAATGTCAACAATTTCTTTTTGATACAGTGACTCTGTGTATTCCTTCCATCTTTTGATGCTTCCTGCATCATTCAATATTTTGTGCATAGAAACCTTTGATATTGTAACTCAAGACTTGATTTTTTTTCTTTTTTTCTTGAGTTCTTTTAGCTTGAGAAATGTCAAGCATATTCTTTGTCCCTTTTGATTTTCCATCTCCAGGTCTTTGCATATTTCATTATAATATTCACTTTGTCCCCTTGAGCTGTCCTGTGAAATATTCTGTTCAGCTCTTTTATTTCATCATTTCTTCCCTCCGTTTTAACTCCTTTACTATCAAGGGCAAGTTTCAGAGTCTTTTCTGACATCCATTTTGTTTTTATCTTCCTTTCCTGCTTTTTTAATGACATTTTGCTTTCTTTGTAGATGATGTTTTGATGTCATCTCACAACTTCTTTGGTCTTTGGTTACTGGTGTTCAATGCATGAAATCTATTCTTCGGATGATGTCTAAATTTAGGTGGGATATAATTAGGGTCACATTTTGGCTCTCATGGAGTATCTTCATTTTCTTCAGCCTCAACTTAATTTAGCATAAGAGCAATTGATAATCTATTGCACTATTGGACCCTGTCCTTCTTATGACTGATGATATTGAGCTTCTCCATTGTCTCTTTACACAAGTGTAGTCAATTTGATTCCTATGTGTTCCATCTCGTGAGATCCATGTGCAGTCACCATTATGTTATTTTAAAGTATATGCAATGAATAAGTCATTGGTTATGTAAAATTCTATCATGCAATCTCCAGCTTCATTTCTATCACGCAGGCCATATTTTCCATCTATTGATGCTCTTCTTTATTTCCAACTACTGCATTCCAATCACCAGTAATTATCAATACATTACCAAATTTTGTAAAAATCTTCAATTTTTTCATTTTTGGTTTTAGTGGTTGGTGCAAAAATTTGAATTATTGTTGTGTTAATTGATCTTCCTTTTAGATATATGGATATTATCCTATCATTGACAGCACTGTACTTCAAGAAAGATCTTGAAATGTTCTTTTTGACAATAAATGAAATGCCATTGCTCTTTAATTCATCATTAAAAGAAAATCAACTATGATAGATAAGGTTGTGTGTCACCTTAGCTGGGCCATGGTTTTGAGTGTTTTGTAGCTAGATGTAGTTATTCCCCATAATGAGATTGTAATCACCTCCATGGTGGAATCTGCTGTGAGCAGATAAGTGGTTGCCTTTGGAGTATGGTCTGCTTCCAGTAAACGTTGTTGTTGTTATATGCCGTAGAGTCAGCCCCGACTCATAGCGACCCGTCCTTGGGTTTCCGAGGCAGTATCACCACAAAAGTAGGATTGCCCAAACTTTCTTCCAAGGAGTGGCTGGTGGGTTTGAACCATCAGCCTTCTGGTTAGCAGTCAAGTGCCTTAGGCACTATGCTACCAGAGCTCCTTCCAGTATACATAGAGAAGCTTAAAAGGTCTCAAGTTCTTTGGTGCATTTTGGATCTTGTATTTTTGCTGAGTCTTCATCTCTAGTTCCTAGACTTGAACCAGTGACTTGCTGTGTTGTCTGCTAATCTTAGGAATATAGCTTTTTATCTGTTGATCTTGGGTTCATCAGCAACAGCAGCCAGTAGCTGCATAAGTCAGAAGCAGTATTCAGCTTCATAGGGCCTGGAACAGGAGGCAGAGTTGAAACCCAAGACTGAGGAGTCTTCACTTAGTCTCTAGAGCTGGCACCCTGAATTTGGAGTCCCAGCCTCTTAAACTATGAGAGAATAAATTACTCTTTGATAAAATCATCCACTTGTGATATTTCTGTTATAGCAGCTCTAGAGAACCAATACATAAACCATATGATTTTGTGATTCATAATGACTAATACTTTCTTCCCCAGGCAGGAAGTAGCAGTCAGGGAAGACAGTAAGAACAGGTGGGGAAAGGCCAGGAAGTGAGCAGAGCAGTTTGGAACAACTAAGGAAGATAAAATTGTCTGTCAGTTTGTCACACAGTGGTGGCTTCCATGTTGCTGTGAGACTGGAGGCTGTGGCACTGGGGTTTCAAACACCAACAGAGTAGCCCATGTTGGATGGGTTTCACTGGAGCATCCAGATTGAGATAGACTCAGAAGAAGAAAGAGGGTATCCACTTCTTAAAGAATTGGCCAGTGAAAACCTTATGAATAGCAGTGAAGATTGGAGGATGACTCATTAACAACCTGTGATATGCTGATGACACAACTTTGCTTGCTGAAAGTGAGGATGACTTGAAACACTTACTGATGAAGATTGAAGACTACAATCTGCAGTATGGATTGCACCTTAACATGAAGAAAACAAAAATCCTCACAACTAGACCAATAAGATGCATCATGATAAATGGAGAAAAGATTGAAGTTGTCAAGGACTTCATATTAGTTGGTTCTACAGTCAACAGCAATGGAAGCAGAAGTCAAGATTTCAGACAACCTATAGCGTTGGGCAAATCTGCTGCAAAAGGCCTCTTTCAAGTGATGAAGAGCAAAGATGTCTCCTTGAAAACTAAAGTGCACCAGATACAATCCATGGTATTTTCAATCGCTTCATATGCATGGGAGAGTTGGACAATGAAACAAGGAAGACCAAAGAAGAATTGATGCTTTTAAGTTGTGGTGTTGGTGAAGAATGCTGAACGTACCATGGACTGCTAAAGGAACTGACAAATCTGTCCTGGAAGAAATGCAGCCACAATGCTCCTTGGAAGTGAGAATGACCAAACTTTGTCTCATCTACTTTGGTCATGTGTAAGAAAGGATCATTCCCTGGAGAACAGTATCATGCTCATAAAGTGGAAAGTCAATGAAAAGGGGGAAGGTCCACAACAAGATGGATTAACACAGTGACTACAACAATTGGCTCAGATACAGCAAGGATAATGGGGCTGACACATGACCAGGTAGTGTTTTGTTTTGCTGTACATAGGGTTGCTATGAGTGAGAAATGACTTGATGGCACCTAACAACAACAACACATCAATTTCAGGTCACTAATGCCTATAATTTCAATCTTTATTTATTCCATTTCATTTTTGCCAACTTCCAATTATTGTGCATTCATATATTTTACATTACAAATTCCAATTATTAATGGATATTTGTAGCTATTTCTCTCATTTTGAGTCATTCCACATCCACAAATTAAGGTCTCAAAAGCTTGATCACATTCATATCATGAAGCTCAACTCTTCATAGAGGAGGCAGCCCTTCCCTAGTCATATTTTAAGTGCCTTCCAACCTGAGGGGCTCATCTTTCTGATTTATATCACACAATGTTTCCCTGCTATTCATAAAGCTTTGTGTGGCCACTTTCCCGCCCCCCCCCCCAGAAGTGGACCTGGCCACACCTTTCTTCCTAGTCTGTCTTAGTCTAGAAGCTCTGCTGAAAACTTGTCCACCATGCATGACCCCACTATTTATTGAAATACCAGTGGCATATCTTCCAGTTTCATAGTAACTCACAAGCCACCCCATTATCACCAACTGACAGGTGAGAGGAAGAATGTCTCACATATAGTAGATACTTAATAATGTTTTCATTTTTGAATATATGACTAGAGTTTTAAAGTTATTATGATTAAATAGTCTACCTACCAAAATCTATTATTGTGATAATTTTTATATGTTAGAGAAGGAAGAAAATAATTACCAGGAAGGTGTCTATGATTTCATCTTCTCCCACTGATCTTGCATTGGAAAAATGTGGCTTAGGGAAGCAGTACTCAAGGATAGCCTCCACTTAATGACTGAAGCTTTGTAGTCCTGATGCAAGATATACGTCAACTACAAAAAGGAGCACTGGTATTGCAATGGATACGTAGTTGACTGCTGACATTAAGAATGGCAATTCAAAACCACCCACTGGCTCTGTGGAAGAGAGATCTGGCAATCTGCTTCCATGAAGATTACAGCCAAGAAAACCCCCATGTGGCAGTGTTACTCTGTCATATGGGATTTCTATGTGTTGGAATTGACTCACTCGCACTCAGCAACACACATCTTTTAAGATGACAATGCCCATTTATGAAGTGGTATTCCTAGGTCCTTTTTCTTATACCTTATGTTTGATGTGAAGAAATTAAATGAATCTATAAGGTAACAACCCTTTTCCTGAAAAGAATGATTCAAAACCAGATTGAGATGTGAGAACCAAACTCTAAAAAGGATTTGGTCTTTTTTTATTATTATTATTCTCTATCTTTTTGTTAATGAACTCAACATCTTTTGTTACCGAAAAAAAAAAACAAACTCAAAGCCATCAAGTCAATTCTGACTCTTAGTAACTCCTCCTTGGGTTTCCGAGGCAGTATCACTATGGAAGTAGATTGTCCAGTCTTCCTTCCGAAAAGTGGCTGGTAAGTTTGAACCACCAGCCTTCTGGTTAGCAGTCAAATGCCTTAGGCACTACACCACTAGAGCTTCTTCTTTTGTTACAGACTCTTCAAATACACTAACTAAGACTAGAACTCTTGTTCTGTAGTAGCTTATGTATATTCACTGTTTAACTAAGTTCAGGGACCAAGGTACCAGTTGAAAGGAAATCCAAGACTTCTTAAATCAGATACTTTAAGTCTGCTGAAAGAGGTGAGGGAAGTAGAAAAGCTGCTCTGAGAATCCATTCATCCTTCACAGAACTGTTGATAGGAAGATGACCTCCAAGACTAGGCTGCAGAAGTTATGCTAGGAATGACACCTTTTTATGGTGGTTATGGAGTGAGTGGAAAATTTTTCCTACTTCCCTATCATTCATTTTATTTCTGTATATTAGTGATGCTGACAGGAAACACATGAAGCTTGAACATGTGCACATGGAGAGAGTTTTCCAAATAAGAAAGATATGACCTTCATAAAAGCACAGAACACATGCATTTCAACAAAGTGTATAAGAGAGGAATCAATAATTACATCATGCACTGGGGTGCAAGACCTGAAAAATAGCTAATGGTTTCCAAAAGCTCACATATTCAAAGTCATTGCTGACATTTGCTGATTTTGTATGGGCACAGCTGAAAGATTAGCTCTGTATAGGGGGCATGCCACAATACTTTCCTCTTCTTTGTCCCTTCTAAATAATATTTGTTTGGCTTATGGGAAATCCCTTTACTTCTTCCTAGTAACTCCTGGGTAAAAATTGCTTCTGTGAGACTTTCAGAATTCAAAGAAGATCTGAAGAGTAAGCATTGTAGTTTATCTTACATAACAAAATTGCCAACAAGAGAGGACAAACTTTTCTTCACATATCTATCCCTTTCGGACTGTAAAATTTAGGGGGTGATGAATGTGAAAGAAAAACATGTAACTTGTTTCAGACGTAAAGAATGCTGACAGATTCAAAACATTGCCTTATCTGATTTTTGCAGCAAAATTGATTTGAAAGAAAAGCAGGGAGTAGAAAATATCTAGGTGTCATTTGATGGTCACTTTTCTAAGAATAGCCTTCTGGATTATGCAGATAGACTCATTACAGGACTTTAATCAGCTGAACCATAAAAGCTTCATGTGAAAATAAAATTCCCCAGTTTATGTGGTGACTATACTAGGAAATTTCAGAGAAAGAAGAGATATTTGAATCTTTGATTGTTATTTGAGAGTAAATCTTACTGGGTGGAAGAAAGATTTAATTGATATGATTTTGAATTTGGCCTCTGAAACCTTTGAGCTGTGGGATCTTGACAAATTACTGACTTCTTTTGAGCCTCTGCATAAGTGAAATGGGCAATACAAATTTATGGGATTGTTGTGAGGCTTAAATGACAAAATATATGTTAAGAAGTTAATACAAAATATATGTTAAATAGTGCTGGTTGCATGGTGCCTAAGATATTTGACTGCTAACCAGAAAGCTGGCAGTTCAAACTGAACAGCCATCCCTTAGAAGGAAGATTGGGCAATCTATTTTCATAGAGATAGTACATTACTTAGTATTTGGTAAAGGGTAGCAATTATTACTATTTCATAAACTCTTTTCTATATGTTACTGAACAGCACCAATGAACACTGAAGGCACATATGAAATTTTTATATTTAGAAAGCAATGATGCAGGGCAAAGGACCAAACAATGCAGAAACAGGAGAATGTTACTATTATAATAAGTGGCCAGGGAACACATGGCTAACCAAATGACATCCAAGCAGAGACATGAAGAAAGTTTGATTATTATAAATACATTGTAAGCTATATTTGATGGTTGAAGTTAAGGTAACTTTTCCATTTTTAGTATGGTTTATGGTAATTAGAAATTGGCATGAATAAAAAATCAATTTTTGACAGCCCTTTGCCTCTTTCTCAGTCCCTAGATCAGCATATGCCACTAGCTAACACCTTGTAGCAGTGAGGAGATAAGAAACTTCCGTACTTTCTGAGTCATGGTGGGTAGAATTCCAAGTGTCTATATTTGTCTAGAGTTGAATAAACTGTTTTTGCTAAATATATGCCTTACCATTTCCCATTAGTCAAATTCCCAAACACATATTTCTGCTGGGAAAACAGAACACAAACTGTTTTGTTCATGCAAGGAAAAGCCAAATACCCTAGAGCTATCAGACTCAGAGATGACATAAAGCTTACAAAGGAAAAATAACATACCTGATAACAGAATAAAGAGTTAAAAAGCCTCAGTATACTAGAATTATAACAAAACCCACAAGATGAAATTTGAAAAGATATGTAGAAAGTTGAACATCTAGATTTTTAAAAATCAACAGGATACTTTTGGGATCATGGTGATCTTGATGATTATCAATTCATCTGAAATCACACAGACCTTAAATTGCCTAAAAAGCTAATACATGAGTTATTTGATTATCATATTTTTTATACCTCAATTATAGTTCTTAATTAATATCATAATTTATTATGAGGATATTTTTCATTTGTGGTAGGTTGTGGGCTTTTTGAATTAAAGATCCTGTCTTTCTATCCCAGCTCCAAGATTGATTCTTGGCATATAGTATTTTGATCCACTTATTTATTTAAGCTGGGAGCAGGATGAGGGAGCATTTAGTTTCATTGTCCATTGGTGTCCGTGAGTTGGGGGCCAATTCCACAGTAGATAACAGCATTTAATCCAATATTTTAAAAAGTGTATTATACACATAAACTTAGAGATGTCTCTTTGTAAGGTGCAATACTTAGGTTACCTCTGTAGTACCATGTTCACATTTGGGCACCAGAATGGAGAATATTAATTGAACCAGGAAGAGCTGAAAGGCCTTCTTAAGCCAATATCACACAAAGTATTATTGCATGAAATGCTTCTAATCTTTGGTAAAAGAGACTTTGATAGAAATTATAACTGTGTTCCAATGGATGGCAAGCTTTTTTACATAAAGAAAAAGATAGAAAGAATTTGTGTGGATTCAGAAAAAAAGAACCAGGACCAACAGATAAAAGTTACAGAAAAGAAGATTTAAATTTAACACGAATGATATGAAATTGAATGATTATCTTCAAAATGTGATTTCCATCACTAGGAATATTCAAGAAGAATCTGAATTAATATTTCTCCAGAAATCCTGCTGTAGGTAAGAAGTTTCAATCAAGTGACCCTAATGTTTGACTCAAATTTGATCTGATGATTCTGTTACTCAAATTTCTAGTTGTAACTAATATCCTTCTGAAACAATATCTAAAGAGAACTGTCTTTACTTCTCAAGTTATTACTTTTGTACTTGTTCCATGTGAACTCTGTCCCTTTGACCTAGCCATACTCTTTCTTTGGTGTTGATTTGAGACAATGTTGTATTCATCTGTTTGCATTTCTTGGTGCTGTAGGAGACTACCATACCATTCTGTTTAAAATTCCCCAAGATACTTGGTGTCATGCTACTATGCCAGCATGTCATCATCCTCAAGATTTGGTGAATTTATACTGTCTGTAGATAAGCATTTTTGTCACAGAGTATAACCTCTAATAAGAGAAACAATGTCCTTTGGGACTTGTTAGTGTCTCATTGCTCAAGCATAGGATTATCTATTCATTTATTCAACAAAAATTTTATTTAATAATATTCACTGAGCCCAAGTATATGGATCTAATGATATAGTGCCGAATAAGAACTCCTTCAGGAACTCCCAGCTTAGTAAAGGAAGCAGACACACAGCTAAATCATTACAGCACAGTGTGACATCATTAGAAGAGTGTTTATACAAGACAAAATGCCAGCAAAAAGAAGAAAGCCTTCAATTCTGGAGACATTTGAGAAAATTCCAGAAAGGAGACCTTGAAATGGGTCTTGAAGACTCAGAACTTTTTTAGATAGGTACGGTAATTTTAGCCAAGAGATAATAAGGTTATTGTCATAGAGAAGTACTGTCACAGATTTGCATTAAGGGAACATTAAGGAGCTTCGTGTGTCAATTATAGTGTTTGTATTGTAATCTGTGGAGATATTCAGGAAATTGGCAGAGGATGAAGGATATGAGGAATAGATTAAAGGTGAAAAATAAGGAAACCACTTTGGAGATTAGTGCAATTGTCCCTATGAGAAAGTGATTTAACGTGTCAGTGGGGTTTGAAATGAATAGAAAAAAGAGCAAGTACTTAAGTTTAAAAGGTAAAAGTATGGTATTTATTGAGTATTTGCCTGTTGCTATGCTAGCATTCTGCTACTTCTCTGTCAGTTTGTCCTATTGTGGTGGCTTGAGTGTTGCTGTGATAATGGAAGCTATGCCACTTGTATTTAAAATATTATCAGGGTCACTCATGGTAGATAGGTTTAGGCAGAGCTTCCAAACTTAGATCGACTAAGAAAGAGGACATGGCAGTCTACTTCTGAAAAAAATGGCCACTGAAAACCTTATGAATAGCAGTGAAATGATCTGATATAATGCCAGAAGGTGAGGCCCTCAGACTAGAAGATTCAAAATACATCTGGGTGAAGAGCTGTCCCTTTAAAGTAGACTTGACCTTCATGATATGGATGGAGCAAAGCTTTGGGTACCTTTGCTTTGCTAACGTGACACACTCAAAATGAGGAGAAAAAGCTACAAACATCTATAAATAGTTGCAATGTAGAATATATAAAGTATGAATTAGGAAAATTGGAAGTTGTCAAAAAAATGAAATAGAATGCATAAAAATCGAAATCTTAAACATAAGTGAGATTAAATGGTTGAATAATGGTCATTTTGAATCAGAGCATTATATGATCTATTATGCCAGGAATGAGAAATTGAAAAACAATGGTTTTGCATTCATCATCAAAAAGAACATTTGAAGATTTATCTTGAAATAAAATGGTATCAGTGATAGGATAATATCCATATGCCTACAAGGGAAAAGATTGAAATTGTCAAAGACTTCACATTGTTTGGTTCTGTAATAGACACTAAGGGAAGCAGCAGTCTTCATCAGCAGACATCAGACGACGTATGTTATTGTTGTTGTTGTTGCTATTTGCCATCGAGTCAGCCCCGACACATAGCGACCCCACCTTGTGTTTCCGAGGCAGTATCACTACGGAAGTAGGAATGCCCAACCTTCCTTCTGAGGAGTGGCTGGCGGTTCAAACCCACCAGCCTTCTGGTTAGCAGTCCAGTGCCTTAGGCACTATGCTACCAGAGCTCAGATGACGTATAGCATTGGTCAAATCAGCTGCAAAGGACCATTTTCAAGTGCTGAAGAAAAAAGATGTCTCCTTGACAACTAAGATGTGCCTGACACAAGCCATGATATTTTCAATTGCCTCATATGCATGTGAGAGCTGGACAATGAGTAAGGAAGACCAAAGAAGAATTGATCCTTTTGAGCTGTGGTGTTGGTGAAGAATGCTGAGAGTACCATGGACTGTGAAAAGAACTAACAGGTCTGTCCTGGAGGAAGTGCAACTGGATGCTCCTTTGAGGCAAGAATGGCCAGACTGCGTCTCACATACTTTGGTCATATTGTCAGAAGGGACCATTTCCTGGAGAAGAATGTCATGCTTGGTAAGGTGGAGGGTTGAGGAAAGAAGGGAAGGCCCTCAATAAGATAGATTGACATGGTGGCAATGGCAATGGGTTCAAGTATAGCAAGAATCATGGAACTGGTGCAGACCGGGTGGTATTTTGTTCTGCTGTGCATAGGGTTGCTATGAATGCTTGATGGCACCTCACTACAACAACACAAGGAAAATAAGTCAATAGGACTATGATTCAAATTCACATTCTAATCGCTAATGCCAAAGATAAAGAAATTGAAGATTTTCACTACTTCTGCAGTCTTAAATTGATCAAACATTCAATCAAGCTGCACTGACAATTACTGGTGGATAGGATGCAAAAGTCAGAAACAAAGAAGAAAGAGTAACAGATGGAAAATATTACCATAGTGAAAGTCCATAGAAAGGACTCTAGAAATCACATGATAGAATTTTGCATGCCCGATGACTTATTCATTGCAAATACCTATTTCAAAAACATAAATAACAATGACTACTCACATGGACCTCCCCAGATGGAATATACAAGAAGCAAATTAACTACATCTGTGGAAAGAGACAAATGGAGAAGCTCAATGTCATCAGTCAGTACAATGTTGGGGTCAATGGTGGAACAGACCATCAATTGCTCATATGCTGCAACTGAAGTATGTTGAAGCTGGAGAAAATTAAAACAAGTCCTTGAGAACCAAAGCCCAATCTTGAATACATACCACTTGAATTTGGAGACCATCTCAAGAATAGATTTGAGGCATTGAACACTAAACCCTAAAGACCAGATGAGTTGTGGGAGGACATCAAGGACATTATACATGAAGAAAGCAAAAGGTCATTAAAAAGAGGGAAAGAAAAAGAACAAAAGGGATGTCAGAAGACGCTGAAATTTGCTCTTGAGATAGAATAATTAAAGCTAAATTAAGAAATGATAAAGTAAAATAAATGAACAGATTTCAAAGGTTAGCTGGAGAACACAAAGTAAAATATAATGAAACATGAAAAGGCCTGCAGTTAGAAATCCAAAAGGGAAAAGCATGCTTGGCACTTTTCACATTGAAAGAACTGAAGAAAAAACTCAAGCCTTGAACTGCAACATTGAAGAATTCTATGGACAAAATATTGAACAATGCAGGAAGCATCCAAAGAAGTTGGAAGGAATGCAAAGAGTCACTGTACCAAAAAGAATAGGTCAATGTTCATCCATTTCAAGAGGTAATATATGATCAAGAGCTCATGGTATTGAAGGAAGAAGTCCAGGCTACAGTGAAAACATTGGTGAAAAACAAGGGTCCAGGAATTGATGGAATAACCATTTAGAAGTTTTAACAAATAGATGCAGCACTGGAGGCACTCACTTATTTATGCCAAGAAATCTGGAAGATGGCTACTTGTTCAATTGATGTCTCTATTTGTGCCCACCCCAAAGAAAGGTGATTCAACAGAATGCAGAAATTATTGAACAATATCATTAATATCAAGGCGCTCTGGTGGCACAGTGCCAAGGCATTTAACTGTTCAAACCTACCAGCCACTCCACAGAAGGAAGACAGGGCAATCTACCTCCATAAAGATTTACCACCTTGGAAACCCAATGCAGGTCACTGTGAGTCAGAATGGGCTTGATCGCAGTGTTTTGTTTTGATTTGTTTTCCCAATCATTAATATCATATGCAATAATGTTTTGCTGAAAATAATATAAAAATGGTTGCAGGAGTACATCCACAGGGAACAGCCATAAATTCAAGTTAAACTCAGAGGAGGACATAGAACAAGGGATATTATTTCTATTGTCTGAGGGATCTTGGCTGAAAGCAGAGAATACCAGAAAGATGTTTACCTTTTTATTAACTACGCAAAGGTATTTGACTGTGCATAGTGAATGTGAATAGTGCAAACTGGAAGGCTGGCAGTTCAAACCCACCAGCCACTCCTTGGAAGGAAGGTTGGGCAATCTACTTCTGTAGTGATACTGCCTCGGAAACCCAAGGAGGGGTCGCTATGAGTCAGGTCTGACTCAACGGCACATAACAACAACAACAATATTGTGAAGAATGGGAATTCCAAAACACTTAATTGTGTTCATGAGGAAACTGTACACGGACCAAGAGGCAGTCGTTTGAACAGAACAAGGAGATACTGTATTGCTTAAAATAAGAAAAGATGTGTGACAGTGTTGTATCTTTCAGTATATTATTTAATCTGCATGCTGAGCAAATTTAACCAGAAGCTGGATTGTAAGAAGAAGAATGCAATATGAGGATTGGAGGAAGACTCCTTGACAACCTATGATACAGAGATGATACCAGCTTGCTTGCTGAAAGAAAAGAAGACTTGAACCACCTACTGGTGAAGATCAAAGACTACAGTCTTCAATATAGATTACACATCAACATAAAGAAAACAAAAATTCTCAAAACTGGACTAATAAGTAACAATATGATAAATGGAGAAAAGATTGAAGTTATAGTTGTCAAAGATTTCATTTTACTGAGATTCACAAAGAACACCCACAGAAGTAACAGTCAAGAAATCAAATGATGTATTGCATCAGGCTAACCTGACACAAGGACTTCCCTATAGTGTTAAAGAGCAAAGATGTCATTTGAGGATTATGGTGCACCTTATTATCCAAGCCATGGTATTTTCAACCACCTTATACACATGCAAAAGCTGAACAATGAATAAGCAAGACCAAAGAAGAATTGATGTATTTGAATTGTGTTTTTTGCAAAGAATATTGAATGTACCACATTTTGCCAAAAGAACAAACATAGCTGTGTTGAGAAAAGTACAGTGAGAATGCTCTTTGTCAGGAGAGGCCAGTCCCTGGAGAAGTACATGATGCTTGGTAAAGTGGTGGATCACTGAAAAAGAGGAAGACCCTTAACATGATAGATTGACACAATGATTGTGATGATGAGTTCCAACAAAGTAACAATTGTAAGGATGGCATGGGACTGGAGAATGTGCCATTCTGTTGATTCTGTTGTATATAAGGATGCTGAGTCTGAAACGATGTGACGGAAACTAACAACAGTATTGGTACGTGCATTGAAGGATATTCAAAATCCTTTATCTTCCAGCTATAGCATTAAAGAGCAAAGCTTTATTTATTTATTTATTTCGGAAGCTACTAGGTTCTTGGTAGAGGAACAGGCTTCAGGATCAGGAACGTCTTCCCTTCAATTCTTTGCTCTTCTACTTAGAATCACTCAGTGTTTAAATTCACTTAATATATTGCTTTAATGACCTTTCTTCACTTTCTCCATGTAGAAAATCATGTAACACTGTCATAGTTGCCTCCCCAGTGGTATTTATTTTGATGACCTCTTCCCTCAAAGGAAAAATAATGTCTAAATGATGAAATAAAACTTAATTGAGGCAATGAAAGAAATACGTGAAGCAGATATGTGGCATATATTAAGATTGATCCTTTGTAAAAAAAAAATGGTATTTTTAATAATGAATGAATGTAGATATTTTTCTGAATACTTAATGATCTACGTTTATTTTTTCTTCCATGTTGGCACATCAAAATAACAATTTCTTTACAGTAGAGAAGGTGTAACATAACATTGATTTCTGGACATTTTGAGTTTTTTGCTTGCTTGTTTTTCCCTAGACTATGTGTCATTTTCTCTAGGAGAGAAAAATGAAGAAAAAAACTCACAGAGATGGAAGAAAGAAAACAGGATGAATGCTATTAAAATCAGTGTATATTTGATTTTTAAAGCATATACTTATTTATTTATTTATTTGTTTGTTTGTTTGTTTGTTTATTTTTGGAAGCTCTGGTAGCAGAGTGCCTAAGGTACTTTACTGATAACCAGAAGGCTGGTGATTCAAACCCACCAGCCTCTCCTCAGAAGGAAGGTTGGGCAATCTACTTCCATAGTGATACTGCCTCGGAAACCCAATGAGGGGTCACTATGAGTTGGGTCCAACTTGACGGCACATAACAACAATTTATTTTTTATTTTATTGGTTCTCTTCTTTTATTGTCATGACTATCATGAGCTTATCAAAATGACTATATTAATTTTATTAGAATTATATCTAAAATTTTCTGAGACTAACCCCTTGTTATTGTTGTTCCTGTTGTTCTTGTCAGGTGCCTTTGAGTCATCTCTGACTCATAGCAACTTCATGTACAGCAGAACAAAACACTACCCCTTCCTGTGCCAACCTCACAATCTTTGCTATACCCGAGCCCATCATTACAGCCACTGTATCAATCCATCTCATTGAGGCCTTCCCCTTTTTCGTTGTCCCTCTACTTTGCCAATTATTATATCTTTCTCCAGGGAATGGTGCCTTCTTACAACACAACCAAAGTAGGTGAGACAAAGTCTGGCCAGTCTTACTTCCAAAGAGCATTTCAGGCGCACTTCTTCCAGGACAAATTTGTTAGTTCTTTTAGTAGTCCATCGTACTCTGAGCATTCTTCTCCAACACCACAGTCAAAAGCTTCAACTCTTCTGTCTTCCTTATTCATTGTCCAGCTCTCACATGCATAAGAGGCGATTGAAAATGCCATGGCTTGGGTTAGGCACACCTTAGACTTCAAGGAAATATCCTTGCTCTTCAATACTTGAAAGAGGTCCTTTGCAGCAGATATACCCAATGCTGTACGACATCTGATATCTTGACTGCCACTTCCATTGATGTTGATTGTAGAACCAAGTAATATGAAGTCTCTGACAACTTCAATCTTTTCTCCATTTATTACGATGCTGCTTATTAGTCCAGTTGTGAGGATTTTTGTTTTCTTCATATTAAGGTGCAATCCATACTGCAGACTGTAGTCTTCAATCTTCATCACTAAGTGTTTCAAATCATCCTACTGTCAGTGAGCAAAGTTGTGTCATCTGCATAACACAGGTTGTTAATGAGTCTTCCTCTAATCCTGATGCCATATTCTTCTTCATATAGTCCAGCTTCTCGGATTATTTATTCAGCATACAGATTGAATAAATATGGTGAAAGGATATAACCCTGATGCACTCCCTTCTTGATTTTAAACCATGCAGGGTACCCTTGTTCTGTTTTAACAACAGTCTCCTTGTCTATGTACAAATTCCTCATGAGCACAATTAAGTGTTCTCTAATCTCCATTCTTCTCAATGTTATCTATAATTTGTTATGATCCACATAACAAATAACATACAAGTAAACATCTTTCTGGTATTCTTTGCTTTGAGCCAAGATCCATCTGACATCAGCAATGATATCTCTCATTTCAAATCCC
>NW_006921802.1:4488777-4489409 GCF_000298275.1 Orycteropus afer afer
GAGTTGCAATATTGAGAGATTCTATGGGCAAAATATTGAATGATGCAGGAAACATCAAGAGAAGATGGCAGGAATACACAGTCACTGTACCAAAATGAACTGGTCCATATTCACCCATTTCAGGAAGTGGCATATGATCTGGAACCAATGGTACTGAAGGAGGAAGTCAAAGCTGCAATGAAAGAACTGGCGAAGAACTGGCTCCAGGAATTGACGGAATACCCACTGAGATATTTCAACATATGGATGCCCCACTGTAAGCACTCACTCGGTTATGCCAAGAGATTTGGAAGACAGCTACCTGGTCAACTGACTGTAAGAGATCCATATTTGTACCCATTCCAAAGAAAGGTCATGCCACAGATTGTAGAAATTATAGAACAATATCAATAATATTGCACACGAGTAAGATCTTACTGAAGATAATTCAAAAACTTTTGCAGCAGTATACTGACAGAGAACTTCCAGAGGTGCAAGCTTTATTCAGAAGAGGACGTGGAACAAGGGATAACATAGCTGTTTTCAGATGGATCTTGGCTCAACGCAAAGAACACCAGAAAGATGTTTACTTGTGTTTTATTGACTGTGCAAAGGCATTTGATTGTGTGGATCACGACAAATTATGGATAACA